>NC_068398.1:7743256-8043256 GCF_023724105.1 Carassius gibelio
TGTTGAGATCTTTAACTCTGCTGGAGTCTTATTTGCAGGACAATCATCTGAGAAACAGGAGACTTCAGCAAAGTACTCAGTTTAGTCTTAGGGCCGTCTAGGAGAAAATACTGAGAACTATAATGAACTTGACAAGAAGTTGACAAGATGACTTGACTTTAAGTTCATATTGAAATCATTGACTGTTAAAAACTGTTTTGTGGTCTAGGTGTGGTACAGTTGAGAAATTAATGATTAAAGATTAAGATTACAATGAGAAGTCTGTGTTCATAGAGAGATCTTTGACTTTTGTTGGCAAACTTCTTTGTTTGCTCTCTATTTGATCTATTCCTGGCACTGTTTCGAAGATGGAAGAATGCTGTTTTTGTAACATGGGAAATATAATTTTCAAGAGACAATTTGCTGTCTAATATAACACCCAGATTTTTGACTGTAGAGGAAGTAACAGTTCATCCATAGTTGCAAATTGTAATCCAAGAGATTCTGTCTGTCTGTTTTATTGACCAAGTTTAATAGGATAAAATGATTGGTCATCCAATCTTTTACATTTTTAACACACTCTGTTAGCATAGATAATTTAGAAGTTTAATCCGGTTTTGTTGAGATATATAATTAAGTATCATCAGCATAACAGTGAAAACTAATCCCGTATTTTCTAATAATGTGAGGCAACATGTATATTAAAAATAGCAGAGGACCTAAGACAGATCCTTGTGGCACTACAACAACATATGAGAAATATAATGAATTTGATGAGATGTGTGTTTATATCAAACCTCTGTTTGCTTTCTCATGTATTGTCTAGGAGAAACAGTTGAGAAATTATGGAATTAAAGAACATTTAATAATTCAGTTCAGATGCAAAGCTGTTTATAATTTTCTTCTAAAGTGGGCTCCAAAGAATAGGTTATTTTTACTGCCAAAGAGAAATTACTGAGCCCACACATATAGGAGCCTGATAAAAATGTTAATTTTAGAAGAAAATATTAGAAGAATATTAGACACATATTTGAGCCACATTTGCAGAAGAAACATCAACTATCAACATTTTCAGTTTGCTCTCAGTTTAATGTAGTTTAATTTAGTGCTGTCAATAAGAAGCAACTGAGAAATATAATGCATGTGATAAACTGTTTGAGTTCATACTATCTCTGCAAATCTAAGCACAGTTTGAGAGTTGGTTGTTGAGATCTTTTCTGAAACTTTATAGACTTTGAAAGCAATAAAAACATCTGTTTGCTCTCTAATCTATTGCAGTGTAGGAAAAACAGTTGCGAAATTAAGAAATTAAGGAAGACTTAAGACTGATGAGAAATGTGTGAGTTTGGCTGTTTGCAGACTTTGAAAGCAGAAAACTCTATTTTCTCTCTATTTGATCTATATTACTCTCTAGGAGAAATGGTTGAGAAATAGAGGAATTAAAGAAGATTTAAGAATTTGAAGTTTTATTACAACTGAGAAGCAGGAGATTCTCCATATGCACTCAGTTTAATCGTAATGACATCTAGGAGAAACAAATTTACAAATGTAATAAATTTAATCTCATTGCTGTTTAGGAGAACCGGTTGATAAAGAATAAGATGAGAAATGTTTGAGTGCATGTTGACATCTCCGAGTCTCGTGCAGATTTGTTGTTTTAAGATCTTTTTCGAGCAAAACCTGAGAAGCCTCCATTTTTCTCCCCTTGTTGCAGGTAATGAGAAACCATTGAGATGTATTTGTGTTTATCAGAAGTGCATACTATGAAATCATTGTTGAAGTGTGCTGATGCATTGTGAGAGGGAATGGTGTGGGAACGCAGGAGGTGTTCGACATGGGAATGCAAAGTTGCTCTAATAAAGCGTGTCAACCCCTTACCGACTTCAGAGGCCCAGGGCGAAGACGGGGGAGGGGAGAAGTCAACCGCCAAACACACCGTCCCACCAATCACTGCAGCCAGGAGGCAAAGCCTGCCGATCCACTGCAGGGCTCGGATCCAAGCCTGTCACTCAGCTGATAGAGACGAGCGTGGCCCGACATGTCCAAGACTCACTTCTGCTTGACACTGTGTGTGCGATGAGAAATTAAAGGTTCATTAGTGAATAAACACAAGGAATAATGGTCTTCTTGAAGTCCTGTAGGTGTTTAATGAAGGTTGAAGGTTTGTCCCTGGATTGCGCTGAAGGTCACAGTCGTGTTGGCTTGTTAATTTTGTATAGTATTTAGTGACCTTAGTAAAAGGTCAGTCCAAAATGAAAAAAAAATCTGTCACATTACTTTTTTTCTAATGATAATTAAATGAGATTTAAATTCCTCAAAACCTCTGTCAGATATCGATTATGACATGTTGAGTCACATGAACTATTTCGTTGCTTCGGTTATCTCTACATGGAAATGAGCAGCTTAGAAGCTCTTTCAAATATCTGAATCATAACACTGCAACATGAGTTTAGCCTAAATGATGACACAATAAACCATTAAAAGTTGCACAAGAGAATTTAGGCAAAGCACTTGTTAAAGAGCTGGAGGGCTGGATCCGGCAGCTCCGGCTCTTCTGTGGTATTCTGTGGTTTGTAATCAGTTATGTCCCACGCTCTGAGCTGATTGATGTGGGTGAAAGGTTTGATCTGGTTTCTTCGAGTGAAGCGGAAACACGCCCCGCTCCCAGCAGCATGTGACTTGAAATAGAGGCTTGTGTTCCTGCCGTGACCTCGGGCCCGCCGGTGCCACAGATTCCAGTCTGGGGTCAAACAGACAGATTTAAATGACCCAGATGTGAAGTTTTCAAATGTGCTGTGTCTGATCAATGCAGTATTCTGTTGATGAGCTGATGTGGGGTTCTTTGTTGAAGTGAGATCGTTTCGATGATTATTCTGCCACCTAGTGGAGAAAAGACGCAGGTGTTTTCTCCCCCCACTGCAAACATTCAGTACATACACACTTATAACTACAAACCTGTTGGGGGATCTACTTACTTTTTTCTCACTTTGACTTCAGTGGCTTCTTGAATCTGCTTTATCTGGACGAAACAACCTTTGGTTATTAGAGTATTAAATTTGGTGCATAATTTGTTTATGCTGCAGACATGAATTATTTTAGTTTTGTTTGCTTTTGTCTTCAGAAAACTGCCATCACAGATATCACATCACAGTAGAAATGTTTTATTATTATTAATATATATATTTTTTTTTACCTTGTCTCTTTTTCAACTTTTTAAGAAATAGTAAATGTTTAAAATGAAAACAAGGGATGATAATTCAAATCAGTGGGTTAGAAAAATACAAAGTAGTTATTTTGTGTAGTGTGTCGCCCTCTAATGGTGGCTGTCATGTTGAGTGTTTGAAATGGCAAGACACTTCAATACAGCACATTAAAAAATATATTATTTATTTATATTATTATTATTTAACTAATATGTCTCCAAGATGAACGTTCCTATAATGACATATTGTTCAAATGTTTTGGGTCTGTATGTTAAAATGTTAAAAGCTTTTATTCTCACCCAAGCTGCTTTTATTTAATAATAATAGAAAAAAAGTTAAATATTATTATTATTGAAAATATCCCCCACATTGATCTTTTAGGCATATAAAATACTTAGAATATAAAATACAGCATTTATTTCAGATACAAATTTTGAAACATTTTAAATGTTTTTTATGCATCCTTGCTGAATAAAAGTATTAATTTCTTTAAAAAAAAAGAAAATAAATGGAGTTTTTGAGAAGAGTTACACCAAATGTTTGCTCTGTGAGAAACGTGGCCTACAGCGTCAATAACCTAATCATCATTTGTGTTTTTATCCTCAGCACTCTGATGCCTCTGTTTGATCCAGTCGGCCGTCGGGCAGTTTTTGTGTGTCAACCGACTAAATCTTCTCAGCAAATCTGGACCCAGACGCTGCTGACGTGAGCCAACCCTGCAGTCTGTTTTCGTTGCCACTAGTTCATCAGTGTCATCTCGGTGTGTTCCAGGCTTTAAAGCTCTGGCTCTTTTTTTCATGTGTCATTAAGCTGATCTCTCTCTGTGGTTGTCAGTAAGTCACTGTTTGTTTCATCCATCTGTCTATCATCCATCTGTCTGTCTGTCTATCATCTGTCTATCATCCGTCTATCCATCCGTCTGTCTGTCTGTCTATCATCTGTCTATCATCCGTCTGTCTGTCATCCATCTGTCTGTCTGTCTGTCTGTCTGTTTGTTTGTCATCCGTCTGTCTGTCTGTCTGTCTGTCTATCATCCGTCTGTCTATCATCCAACCTGGTCTCACAGAATTCCGTGAAATGTCCACGGGCCCTTAACTCAAAATCCGTGAAGCCATCACGGAATTGCCCCAAATTCCGTGACCCGGCCACGGATATTTCTATAACGCAAGTCAATGACACTGACCTCCCGTGGTCCACACACAGATACCCGTTTCAATGACGGAGTACAGAACTCGCTGAACGGACGTGCTTTCTCATTTGGAAACGCAACATTTGAAGTATTTGTTTCTTTTCCAACATCAAATGCCATAATGACGTTAACCAGACAGCTGTTGTAGTTATTGCATTGTCATGTCATCATAAAAATTACGTTTGTTTCAGTTACAAAAGTCCCGTGATGGCACGGACCTCCACAACCTGACCTCACTCACTTGTTTAGGAACTTACAAGCTTTTCGTCGACACTGTTGCAATGGCATGTAATTAACTTGGGATTTTTCTCGTCCTGTCATCATAAAATCCAGTTTGATGGCGTTTTACACACATTTTGGCTATAGTCAGAACTAAAATCTGTGATATGAGCACGGAGTGAGTCTGTGCTCTAACGCAAGTCAATGGCACTCATCTTCCGTGGTCCGTACACGGATCGTTTCAGTGATGGAGTACAGACCTCACTCAATGGACGTGCTATCTCATCTGGAAACGCAACATTTGAAGTATTTATTTTTTTCAGCACCAAATACCATGACCAACCTGACTGTTATTGTAACTATTGCATTGTCCTGTCATCATACAAATTCACTATGATTCTGTTAGCCTAACTAAAATCTGTGATACGAGCACGGAGTGAGTCTGTGCTGAGATCACGGATAACTCTAACGCAAGTCAATGACACTCTTCTTCCGTGGTCCACACACGGAAACCCAGTCTCACGGCAGTTCGTGATTTTGCCACGTAATTTAATCTATTTATTCGTGGCAGGCACACGTTAATTTCATTATTTTCGTGATTGCAGCACGTTTTTTTAAACTAATGCATTTCAACTGGAGGCATCTTTCGTGCATCAGCACAATATTTTCTGATTAATTATTATTATTATTATTTTATTTTTCACAGGACAACAGAAGAAACTCACTGAAACTTGAAAAAAAATCGGAGCTTAACTTACTGTACAAAACTGAGCAACATACTGTATTGCTGGTGACAAAAACACATTAAAACTTTTTTAGCTGTAAAATGCGCAATGGTTATTTTTTTTACTTTTTCATTGATTTTTATTTTTTTCATAGGCTTAGATTAATTTTTTTTATTACAGAATTCAATATCAAGTCCTTGACACATAACTGTAACACATTTTTACATTAAGAAACAATTTAGTTTAAATAAAAAGAACAAAAATAAATAAATAAATAAATAAATAAATTATTTATTAACGATAGGCCTACAGATTTATTAAAAGTTTTTATTAAGGCTATTGTAAAGGCTTCTTAAAAATGCTGTCGCTGATGAGCCTCTGATCGCTGTCAGATTCTGTGATATGAATGTCCGCTAATGGGTTTAGAATGAGCCCCGCTCGGCCCGTGTTCTGGCTTACTGTAATATTTCACCTGTAATAAGACCGAAATAATATAATTAAAATAAAGAAATAATTGAATACATGATAAAATCTAAATAAATGTTGATAGATTTAGCGTTATAGTTTTAAAAATATGAATAAACAGCAAATCAACACAGAAAGACCTAAATAATAATAATACATAATTAATAAACAGCGCCGCCCCTCCCACCACGCGCATCACGCGCTGTGCGTCAACCCCAAAGCGTCAAAAACTGAAGCGTGGTCAAGCGCCTCTAGCGTCACTGACATGAGATGTTTATCGCTTTGAAATCACGTTCAAGAAGTCTCATTCAGCACACATCGCGATACTTTCCATCAGTTTGCAAGAGCCGCAGGTTGGGTGAGTTATACAGTCTATGGTGAGTAGTAGTAAATATGCTCTTTTAATGCCTTTCATAAAATGTATTCTGTCTTCTTTATTAATCGGATGAGCGCCTTATGTTTAGTCTCTGTATTACATCGGTCATCCGAGGCTGTCTTTGAGTTTCATTGTGTTTAACTAAATGAACACAGCTGCTAACTGGTTAAACTCTATCGGTCACGTGACGTGCCACATACCTGGGATCCGTTTTATATTCATTTCAGGTTCAAAGATGTAAGTGTAAAATCATGTTAACCATGACACCTACAAAAGTAGGTAAAACCCAGTAAACAAGACATTTACCATGGTTTTTTTTTTTGTTTTTTTGTTTTTTTTTAACCACAGTAACTGTAGTTTTACTGTGGTATAGTAATAGCACATTAATCACCAAATTAACTATAGTTGTACCACTGTAATGGTAGTGTTTTAATGTGCTTTTATATGACTTATTTCACAGTAATCACATTTACTGTACCATGCTTGTAATACCTTTTTTATGTAAATAAAAAAAATAAAAACATTTTTCCCATCTTGCAGTTCAATTCATATTGGTTTATATCTTAAATATTTTGCTCACAGATCACTATTAACATTCTGTATATAATTCTGTTTTATTTTCTTTCCCCTTGTATTAATTTTTTAGCTGAAAAGACGTAAAGTAAGCAGTCACCCCAGTGGTGTTTGTGGAGAGGTATTCCTTCAGAAATGGAGAAGACAGAAAGCTGCAGAGGCAGGTTGGTCTGTGATAGTTTGTCCCTTTTATCAAACATTCCTGCTGTTATCATTTGCACAGCATTTTGTTGTTTCTTGAACTGTTGTACGGTCCAAATACCCACACTTGCCATCATTGCACATTTCCTTTATTTGGCCCAAGTGAGCATGAAGATCACAATGTGTGTCGATCTTAACATGACAAAGTTCATTTCAACTTTGCATTTTAAAAGAAACTTCTAAATGTCTTTTCAATAGTCCCTAATAATACATTTTAATGCACTTTTTTAGAACCCAAAGCGCTAAAATTAGCGCCCTATTAAAGATGACAATTTATTTTGTGGTGCTTCTAATTAAGTGATAAAAAGAAGTTACAAATGATGTACAAAATAAATATACTTTTCTGTGCACCAAGAAAACATGCAACACTTTGTTTTACTACTAAATTAGTCTCAATTTCTAATTATTATAATTAATATTTCACAAACATTGGAAAGTTGCGTGACCTCCTGTGAGATCTCTGCAAAAAGTCTCACATTAATTCCAAAACATGATGCATGATGGGATACACTAAGCGTTGTATAGCGCTCCGGAGCAGTATTGGAGAGGTTTAGTGTGTGTTAAGGACACTGTGCTTTGGCATTATTAAGACCGGGGACAGTCTTATAGTCACGTACACACACTCTCAAGTGAATAAGACCTCAAGTGTGGGTATCTGGAAAGGGGAAAAGTCTTTAAAATGATCCCTAAATACAGTCCCACATCAAAGTCTTAATAATTCACTAATTCAATTTAACACTTGTATGATATTGTACAAGCCCCTGGACAATCTCATCTGACACTATCACAATATTGGAAAATCAGTTGTCCCACGCAGTCAGAAAGTTTATATTGTTCATTGGCTTCTCATTAAATTACTTCAAATAAGCCCCATCAGTTCATGTTCCCACTATACGTGATCTCCATGACTAGATATTGCTATTAATGACTTGCTTTTAATAATGGATGCATTTAACATTTAATTATACAGCATCTTTGCAGATTATGCTTTCATGGTCTAAAAAAAAACACAGTAATGTTGCATTTAATTACATAATATTTCTATCCTTTCTGTCTTACAGGATTGTTTCCAGATAACACTGTAGTTCTCCGTCATGCACAAGGATTTACCTCTTTAACTCCCCCCCACACACACACAGAAAT
Source organism: Carassius gibelio (assembly GCF_023724105.1). NCBI lineage: Eukaryota > Metazoa > Chordata > Actinopteri > Cypriniformes > Cyprinidae > Carassius > Carassius gibelio. Next base: position 7,751,330 of record NC_068398.1, read on the forward strand.
GGTTCCTGGATCAGTGACTCAAGACTTTGCAGTGGTTTGATTTCTGCAGAAGATGTAACTTTGTTTTAATTAACCTTATAATGAATACATTGTGACCTTCCAGCAACCCATATACTGTACTGTATACAGAACCAGTGATGACAACAATAGTTAAAAAATAGCATTTATCATATTGATAAAGCATTGTGTTCTCTTTGTCAAGCTTCATACAGTAAACTTTACTTCTGGTGCTTTTATCATAAAAAAGCATCAGTTCTGATCAGGAGTTTTAGTAAAGCACATATTCATGTACAGCAATCCCCTAGTTCCAGTCATGAAGTGAATGATGTTATTGTTAAAGTTATATTTCTGCATTTTTATGTAGCAGGTGTTTGTTTTCCTGAACACTTTATCTTTCTTCCATTGTTCGAACAATCAGTGTTTATTTGATGCCCTGCTGATTGAGTTTTATAGATGATATTGCACACTTGACATGCATGTCTTCATGATGTTTTTTTGTGAGTTTGAAACATTTACATTGTGTTGTATCACTTTTTGGTCAATAGAATCTTTTAAGAAAATTTATATTTTTACGGTGTTCTCTGAAAGATATATACCATATTTATAATGTTTTGTTTTTTTAATAAAAGAATTTGCACACTGAAAATTGTTAACGTTTACAACATAACTGCCTTTTTTTTTCTTCATAGTTTTATTCTTCAAAAACGAGCTTGGTGACAGTGCAGTAATATGCGCACTTTGTCTTTAAATGAGTTTGACATATCAATAAATACTGGAAAACTCGTACAAAATTATGTATGTTCATTATGCTTTATTTCAGTTTTTATTCCTAGAGATTAATTGGTAAAGCAAGGCAAATCACAGAAACAAATTTAAATAATTTAATAACTTAATAATTTCACTCTTTACTTTTTATTAGTAAATGCTCTTGTCTTTGGTCAGGAAAAAATGTATATTTTAAATTGAATGAAATGAATCTATTGGTTAGATAAGATACAACTGTGACTGTGCAGTTCACATCACGTGTTGTACACACACATGTACACATCGATATTGCCAAATTGTTGTCAAGCTGAATAACAATAATTTCTGTATTTGCATTATTGTTGGAAGAAGGTGTAGACATTAATAAAACACTATCTAATAGGTGGCAAATTTAATTTATTGTTAACCAATCTATCCCTTTCGCCGAAAAACGGAAACCAGCGTTCATGAATGACAATAAATGGTTAAGGAAGTGTGACGACGCTGCTCAGCTTTGATGTCATTGGCTGTGAATGTCCCTTGTCACCGCAGGACTGTCTGTGGTTGGATTATCTTTTAACCCATATTAAACAGCGCATCATGTTACAAAAGTATGTTTTGCTGCTATTATCACATTAGTAAATATATTAAGTCAACATTGGGTGTTTCTATGGTGAGAAAAATCACCTTTTTACCGAGATCCTAACACTAACCCTAAGAATAACTTCAATGAACTACAAAAAACAGCGCCTAGTATTCCCTTTCCATAGATAGAACGATGGAGGCTTATGGGTAATGTAGTTTAAAAAGTTTTATTAACGAAATGAAATAAATAATATATTGAATGGTAAACTAGACATATAAATATGTTCACTGTGTAAACCACTATGATATATTTGAGAGGCATGGTGAAATTTAGTATTTTAGAGTATGCAATATGTAAAATGCCTTTATGCCACCTTTCCATTTATTTCTGAAAACTGTGCCCAACATTATTTTATCAGCATAGCATAAGTAGTAATCATGCTGATTTTCGCTTTGATATGTTAATTGGACTCTGATTTACAGCCATTTGAAATGTACAGTTTTTGGCTCTTCCGGGGGGTGCTACTGGGCCCCTGGGGGTAGAAGGGCAGTAAAACCTACATATATGTATTCTCCTCATCATGGACAACAAACTGAGCTGAGTCACATTTATATCTGACAGTTTTCACAGTCCTCTGTTTTCTAATTCTTACATCATTGCTATTATACCTTTTGACAGGACATTGTGAGGCCATCTGATGAAACATGGAAAAATTATAAAGAAATGTTTTGATAATAAAAATAATAGATTATTTATTTGATTTTTGAAGTAAACATCAATAAATATAATGGATGAACCTGCAACAACATGCCATTATCTATTCCCCACTGTTAAGCAGTAATCAAGGACAATGTATACACATTGTGATACTTCACTATTACACAAGGACAAATTAATTCATATATATATATATATATATATATATATATATATATATATATATATATATATTACTAATAACTAATTAGCAGAAATCAGTGTAAAAATGTCCTCCTCACCCCTGTATCTTGCTCCTCAGGTGCTGGACATCAGTAATGTGTGTGCTCTTGGTTTTAATGCAGTACAAGATCCACATTGATCATTCCTGCTACATTCTCAGTTATCCCTCAAGTGTTTGTAACAATAAAGCCCATGGCACCATCTTGTAATGCAAAATAATTAATCTCGTAACTCCCTTTCTTTCACAAAACACTTGGCATTTGTTACTAAATATAAACAATAATAACTTTCTGGTGTATTGATGTCCCAGATGTCATTAATCTGATCAAATATTTTTATGTATTAAGTAAAAAATAATCCCTATAATGATTATGTAGTTTTTCCAAGTCTAAAACAAACACATATGAGCCTACCTAGTAAAATGATGTATTTACCAAGAATCTTCAGAACACAATATTCGTCATATTCATTTTATTGAAGCATACACACGCACGTCCTGATTTTGCCAAGTCCGATGTGTTCCTAGGTCAACATATTTTGTTGACCCTGGAACAACATTTTACTCCAAAAATATATTCTTAACCATATCCCTACACCTAAACCTAACCTTAACCATGAGTAATCCCTAAAATCAGAGGAAATGATAGATGAATGACACTGATGTACAAGCACCAAACACTGATTTTAAGCATAAACTTCACAAAATCTATAAACTGGTTCTTCAAATCTGATTGGTTAATCACAATGTTGTTCCAGGGTCAACAATGATGTTGTCCCAGGAACATGTCTCACTTGGTAAAATCAGGTTAGGCCATACACACAGTCCCATCCAGTCAACTGTGATACAGATCATGTGATACATATAAGACATTTGATACTGTTTCAGAAAATAATGATTCCCATCATCACATCTAAACTGGTTTCATCGTGATCTTCTTTCGTGTCTGGAAACAGTTTGTGGTTGATGTCCAGCACTGATGTGGTGTAGCTTGTTCTCAGTCAGAAGATTAGATTAGATTAGATTAGATTCAACTTTATTGTCATTATGCAGAGTACAAGTACAGAGCTAATGAAATGCAGTTAGCATCTAACCAGAAGTGCAAGAATATAGTGTTTTATATACACAAACGTGCAGAGTAAGTAAAGCTATGATATACAGAATGTACAGTGGAGTTGCTATATACAATATTGATCAGAGTATATACAGAATATAAATATGAATGTAATGTAGGGATTGTATGTACATTATGAACAGAGCAATGAAGGATTATATATACATTATGAATAGCAGGAACTTGAGAACAGTGGTAATAAATGCAGTTGGATGAGTGTGCAAAAGTATAGTTTAACAATTTATTATATGCAAAATAATAGTAGTGCAATTATATTTATTGTAGAAATAGTTTACTGTGCTTGTACAGTAACAGCTTTAGACAGTTTATAGTGTAATGGATTTAACCATGTGCAGTCTGTGCAAAATATGAGTAGTGCAATACATCTATGTAAAGTACTGTGACCAGTGCAGTAAAAGAGCAGGTGCAGGTTAGATTGGTGGTGTGGTGTTCAGGAGTGTCACAGCCTCAGGAAAGAAGCTCTTCCTGAGTCTACTAGTTCGAGAGCGTAGGCTTCTGTAACGCCTGCCGGATGGAAGGAGAGTGAAAAGTCCATGGTTAGGGTGAGAGGCATCCTTGATGATGTTTCTTGCCCTACCCAGACAGCGCTTCTGATAAATGTTCTCTATGGAGGTTAACTGGGTGCCAGTGAGATCTCTCAGTCCTAAGATCCCAGACCTGGTCAAAGTGAAACAAACAATCCAGATGAAGTTGTTTAATGGACATAGAGCTCATCTTATGTTCTGTGTGATTTTAGCAGGGTGAGTAACTATGACCCTTGTAGTACTTTACACTTACCATTCTTCAAGCTGTTTTAAGATCTTTTCAGAAGCTTTTTCTCTGAAGACAATTTACCACATCCTCTTCTTTAACTCCTTTCAAGAGCATCACTTGGTCAAAACCCCTCATTTGGCTGATGAGACCATCTGTACAAAGTAAAATTGTTAAAATACTGCAATAAACAATTTCATTATGCAAGAATTTAGAAAAAGTTACAGAGGCAAAGGTCCTGCTCATGAGACGGCATTAGGATGTGTAGTTCTCAGAGACTCTAGAATTCATCTATTGTTGCAGTAAATGTGTTTTCTTCCAAATGTGAATCTTTCTCCAGAGTTCCTGACTTCTCTCACAAATGTGTTTTAGTCTGTGCAGTGTAAGGCCTGGCTTCAAACCAATCAACTATCAATTCACAATTTATAACATAACATTTACAAAACAATGAAATAATGTCAATTGGTGTTTATATCAATTAAACCACTTTTATGACACTTGTATGCTTTTAAGAATAACAGGTGGTGTTTTTTTAAAACTTTAGATTAAAAATGTTCCAGTCAAACTTTGCTAACATGCTATAATTATTATAGCTGTATCAAATAAAATAAAATAAATATAAAAACATTGGAAAGAATAATTACGGCTGACATGACCAGTCCTGTGAGAGATCATCATAAAGTCCTGTAACACAGCATTGCTTCAACACACACATACCAGAGGACTTCTGTTTGCTTGAGCACAAGATGACCATCTTCATTCCTCATCCTGAGCAAATCATTTCCTTGGTCTTCCTTCTCTTCTGTGAAACAAGATAATCTTACTCTGTGTGCAATGAGCAATATTGCTCATTAAACATATAATTAAGTTAATTTAAAGTAAGATTCAGACCAGAGCATTTGATGAGTAAACACATGTACCTGGGAAGAGCTGACCGTGGCAAGAGTCGCTGAGACTCAGTAATAGCTCTTTTAGTTTTTAGGAAGGTTTGTGAGGGTTGGCTCCCCAAAAACTTCTGAAAAAGAAGAACAGCATTATCTGCAAACAATCCTGTAAGACAGAAAGAAAGGAAATATTATTTCATTACATGCAACTTATACATTACTATATACTTTAACTTATACATTACTTACATACATTATTTTTTAGACCATTAAAGCATTAGTGAATTATTAAGACTTTGATGTGGGACTGTATTTAGGGATCATTTTAAAGACTTTTCCCCTTTCCAGATACCCACACTTGAGGTCTTATTCACTTGAGAGTGTGTGTACGTGACTATGAGACTGTCCCCGGTCTTAATAATGCCAAAGCACAGTGTCCTTAACACACACTAAACCTCTCCAATACTGCTCCGGAGCGCTATACAACGCTTAGTGTATCCCATCATGCATCATGTTTTGGAATTAATGTGAGACTTTTTGCAGAGATCTCACAGGAGGTCACGCAACTTTCCAATGTTTGTGAAATATTAATTATAATAATTAGAAATTGAGACTAATTTAGTAGTAAAACAAAGTGTTGCATGTTTTCTTGGTGCACAGAAAAGTATATTTATTTTGTACATCATTTGTAACTTCTTTTTATCACTTAATTAGAAGCACCACAAAATAAATTGTCATCTTTAATAGGGCGCTAATTTTAGCGCTTTGGGTTCTAAAAAAGTGCATTAAAATGTATTATTAGGGACTATTGAAAAGACATTTAGAAGTTTCTTTTAAAATGCAAAGTTGAAATGAACTTTGTCATGTTAAGATCGACACACATTGTGATCTTCATGCTCACTTGGGCCAAATAAAGGAAATGTGCAATGATGGCAAGTGTGGGTATTTGGACCGTACAACAGTTCAAGAAACAACAAAATGCTGTGCAAATGATAACAGCAGGAATGTTTGATAAAAGGGACAAACTATCACAGACCAACCTGCCTCTGCAGCTTTCTGTCTTCTCCATTTCTGAAGGAATACCTCTCCACAAACACCACTGGGGTGACTGCTTACTTTACGTCTTTTCAGCTAAAAAATTAATACAAGGGGAAAGAAAATAAAACAGAATTATATACAGAATGTTAATAGTGATCTGTGAGCAAAATATTTAAGATATAAACCAATATGAATTGAACTGCAAGATGGGAAAAATGTTTTTTTTTTATTTTTTTTATTTACATTAAAAAGGTATTACAAGCATGGTACAGTAAATGTGATTACTGTGAAATAAGTCATATAAAAGCACATTAAAACACTACCATTACAGTGGTACAACTATAGTTAATTTGGTGATTAATGTGCTATTACTATACCACAGTAAAACTACAGTTACTGTGGTAAAAAAAAAAAAAAAAAAAAAAAAAAAAAAAAAAAAAAAACATGGTAAATGTCTTGTTTACTGGGTTTTACCTACTTTTGTAGGTGTCATGGTTAACATGATTTTACACTTACATCTTTGAACCTGAAATGAATATAAAACGGATCCCAGGTATGTGGCACGTCACGTGACCGATAGAGTTTAACCAGTTAGCAGCTGTGTTCATTTAGTTAAACACAATGAAACTCAAAGACAGCCTCGGATGACCGATGTAATACAGAGAGTAAACATAAGGCGCTCATCCGATTAATAAAGAAGACAGAATACATTTTATGACAGGCATTAAAAGAGCATATTTACTACTACTCACCATAGACTGTATAACTCACCCAACCTGCGGCTCTTGTAAACTGATGGAAAGTATCGCGATGTGTGCTGAATGAGACTTCTTGAACGTGATTTCAAAGCGATAAACATCTCATGTCAGTGACGCTAGAGGCGCTTGACCACGCTTCAGTTTTTGACGCTTTGGGGTTGACGCACAGCGCGTGATGCGCGTGGTGGGAGGGGCGGCGCTGTTTATTAATTATGTATTATTATTATTTAGGTCTTTCTCGGTTATTATTTCGAAGCTGTGTTGATTTGCTGTTTATTAATATTTTTAAAACTATAACGCTAAATCTATCAACATTTATTTAGATGTTATCATGTATTCATTCATTTCTTTATTTTAATTATATTATTTCGGTCTTATTACAGGTGAAATATTACAGTAAGCCAGAACACGGGCCGAGCGGGGCTCATTCTAAACCCATTAGCGGACATTCATATCACAGAATCTGACAGCGATCAGAGGCTCATCAGCGACAGCATTTTTAAGAAGCCTTTACAATAGCCTTAATAAAAACTTTTAATAAATCTGTAGGCCTATCGTTAATAAATAATTTATTTATTTTTTTATTTTTATTTTTTTTTGTTCTTTTTATTTAAACTAATTTTTTTCTTAATGTAAAAATGTGTTACAGTTATGTGTCAAGGACTTGATATTGAATTCTGTAATAAAAAAAAAATTAAATCTAGGCCTATGAAAAAAATAAAAATCAATGAAAAAGTAAAAAAATAACCATTGCGCATTTTACAGCTAAAAAAGTTTTAATGTGTTTTTGTCACCAGCAATACAGTATGTTGCTCAGTTTTGTACAGTAAGTTAAGCTCCGATTTTTTTTCAAGTTTCAGTGAGTTTCTTCTGTTGTCCTGTTAAAAATAAAATAATAATAATAATAATTAATCAGAAAATATTGTGCTGATGCACGAAAGATGCCTCCAGTTGAAATGCATTAGTTTAAAAAAACGTGCTGCAATCACGAAAATAATGAAATTAACGTGTGCCTGCCACGAATAAATAGATTAAATTACGTGACAAAATCACGAACTGCCGTGAGACTGGGTTTCCGTGTGTGGACCACGGAAGAAGAGTGTCATTGACTTGCGTTAGAGTTATCCGTGATCTCAGCACAGACTCACTCCGTGCTCGTATCACAGATTTTAGTTAGGCTAACAGAATCATAGTGAATTTGTATGATGACAGGACAATGCAATAGTTACAATAACAGTCAGGTTGGTCATGGTATTTGGTGTTGAAAAAAATAAATACTTCAAATGTTGCGTTTCCAGATGAGATAGCACGTCCATTGAGTGAGGTCTGTACTCCATCACTGAAACGATCCGTGTACGGACCACGGAAGATGAGTGCCATTGACTTGCGTTAGAGCACAGACTCACTCCGTGCTCCTATCACAGATTTTAGTTCTGACTATAGCCAAAATGTGTGTAAAACGCCATCAAACTGGATTTTATGATGACAGGACGAGAAAAAATGCCAAGTTAATTACATGCCATTGCAACAGAGTCCTCGAAAAGCTTGTAAGTTCCTAAACAAGTGAGTGAGGTCAGGTTGTGGAGGTCCGTGCCATCACGGGACTTTTGTAACTGAAACAAACGTAATTTGTATGATGACAGGACAATGCAATAACTACAACAGCTGTCTGGTTAATGTCATTATGGCATTTGATGTTGGAAAAGAAACAAATACTTCAAATGTTGCGTTTCCAAATGAGAAAGCACGTCCGTTCAGCGAGTTCTGTACTCTGTCATTGAAACGGGTATCTGTGTGTGGACCACGGGAGGTCAGTGTCATTGACTTGCGTTATAGAAATATCCGTGGCCGGGTCACGGAATTTGGGGCAATTCCGTGATGGCTTCACGGATTTTGAGTTAAGGGCCCGTGGACATTTCACGGAATTCTGTGAGACCAGGTTGCATCCGTCTATCCCTCTGTCTGTCTGTTTGTCTGTCTGTCTGTCTGTCATCTGTCTGTCTGTCTGTCATCCGTCTGTCTATCATCTGTCTATCATCCGTCTATCCGTCTGTCTGTCTGTCTGTCTGTCATCCGTCTGTCTGTCTGTCATCCGTCTGTCTATCATCCGTCTATCATCTGTCTATCATCCGTCTGTCTATCATCCGTCTATCCATCTGTCTGTCTGTCTGTCTGTCTGTCTGTCTGTCTGTCTGCCTGCCTGTCTGTCTGTCTGTCATCCGTCTGTCCATCATCCGTCTATCCATCTCTCTGTCTGTCTGTCATCCATCTGTCTGTCTGTCATCCGTCTGTCTGTCTGTCTGTCTGTCTGTCTGTCTGTCTGTCTGTCTGTCAACCGTCTGTCTGTCTGTCTGTCATCCGTCTGTCTGTCTGTCTCTCTGTCTCTCTGTCAACTGTCTGTCTGTCTGTCTGTCTGTCTGTCATCCGTCTGTCTGTCTGTCTGTCTGTCATCCGTCTGTCTGTGTGTCTGTCTGTCAACCGTCTGTCTGTGTGTCTGTCTGTCAACCGTCTGTCAACCGTTTGTCTGTCTGTCTGTCTGTCATCTGTCTGTCTGTCTGTCTGTCTGTCATCTGTCTGTCTGTCTGTCATCCGTCTGTCTGTCATCCGTCTGTCTGTCTGTCTGTCTGTCTGTCTGTCAACCGTCTGTCTGTCTGTCTGTCATCCGTCTGTCTGTCTGTCTCTCTGTCAACTGTCTGTCTGTCTGTCTGTCATCCGTCTGTCTGTCTGTCTGTCTGTCATCCGTCTGTCTGTGTGTCTGTCTGTCAACCGTCTGTCTGTGTGTCTGTCTGTCAACCGTCTGTCAACCGTTTGTCTGTCTGTCATCCGTCTGTCTGTCTGTCTGTCATCCGTCTGTCTGTCTGTCTGTCTGTCTGTCATCCGTCTGTCTGTGTGTCTGTCTGTCAACCGTCTGTCTGTGTGTCTGTCTGTCAACCGTCTGTCAACCGTCTGTCTGTCTGTCATCCGTCTGTCTGTCTGTCTGTCATCCGTCTGTCTGTCTGTCTGTCTGTCTGTCAACCGTCTGTCTGTCTGTCTGTCTATCTATAGTCTATTTGTCTTATCTAGTCATGTTTGTAGACATCAAGGCAGCTTACTATGTTCTTTCTCAGATATTTGGCATTGATTGGAGTCCAGATGGGAAACTGCTGGCCACTGTGTGTACTTTGAAAGCAAAATTAATGGTATCTTTTTGACAAAGTTTTACCATCTTTGTCTATGCAGGAGGGCCCAGAACCAGAGGGCCAGACAGGGGCCCGTGTAGTGTGGGTCTGTGACGCAAAGTGCCTGCTGGTTTCAGGATTTGACAGGTACAATATGCCACAAATTTAGCTGAAATGATTGTATTGTTATTAGCAGTCTCTCTCTAACACCAAAAGAGTGTAAAATGGCTTATTTCCTTTACAGCCGCAGTGAAAGGCAACTGATGTGTCTCCCTCAACCCTTATACCATTCTATGATCCCGACACCAGCGTCCTCATCCTCATTGGGAAGGTGTGTGAGTGTGTGCCTTAGCTGAGCATTAAAATTGGCCATTGGTTTATAATAACAAACAGATTCATCCAACAGATTCATCTACATTTCTTTTGTCTGTCTTTCTAACATGTGTTTGTTCTGTCTGTTTCTTTCTTTGATTGTCATTTGTTTGTTGTTCTGTCTATCGTTTGTTTGCTCATTCATTCTATCTATCTGTTGTTTGTTTGTTTGTTCGTCTGTGTCTGACTCTGTCTGTTGTATTTTTGTTTGATAATTCTGTCTTATGTTTGTTTGTTTTGTCTGCCTTTCTAGCATTTGTTTGTTCTGTCTGTCTATCGTTTGTTTATTCACTTCTTCTGTCTCTGCCTATCGTTTGTTTGTTCATTCATTCAGTGTGCAGTATCTGTCGTTTGTTTGTTCTGTCTGTCTGTGTCTATTTTTCGTTTGTTCGTTCATTCTACCTGACGTTTGTTTCTTCTGTCCAAATGTTTATCCTTTTTTTGTTCATTCTGTCTGTCTCTCATTCTATTGTTTGTTTGTTTATTCATTCAGACTGTGTTCTCTCTGTCTGTCCATCTGTCATTCCTTCATTCTGTCTATCTATCAGTCTAATTTATTTGTGAGTATGTGTGTTTCATGCAGTTGCTCAGTGCCATGGTGGCGAAGCTGGGAAACAGGGAAGAGCCTCTGCCAAAGGAGTCATATGAGGGTGTGGAATGAAGACGAGTGGGTGAGTAAAGAACTGACCCCACAAACACATGGTTCATGACACACTGTAAACCATCTAAATAATGTATGTGTGTGTGTTTCAGGATGACTAACACACAAGCCTTGCCTCGCGGTCCAGTCAGGGTGCCAGCGGCAGACATGGGACGTGCCTGCTGTATTTGAATCTTGCCATTCCAGGGTGCCAATGTTCCTCTGAACCTCCGAAACGCTCTTCATCCCATCAGCTTCAGCTGATTTACTCTCACACATTCCTCTATCCGTCTTCTAGATAATCCACCCATCCCGTCATCTCTCTGCGTTGGTTTAACTGGAGCATTAGTATCTGTTATTATTCATTCTTCAAAGATTAACACATTCCTATACATAGCTCAGACATTCTTCTCAAATATATGAGGCACATTTACAGTAGGACAGTGTTAATGATGGGCATCAGTATTGTACTGCTTGCTGTAATTGACTGTATAATGACTGCATGCAGCACATGCCTTCCTCAGTCTGTAACACAAAACCTCTCTAGATATTTTCATTGGTAAAAAAAAAAAATGCATTTAATACTATCATTTGACTGTTAACATGGTTAAATGTAGGTTTTACATCGATATTGTGGTAATTTGTTGAATTAAATGTCACCACCTCTAGGTTCTTAGCAGTGTTAGTTATCCTTTATTATGTCTTGAGCAAAAAATGTCTATGTACTTCTAAATGAATCTTCTGGAGACTGTTGAAAACACTCATTTTTAATCTGGAAAATACTCCTTTTTAGTATATTTCCTTCTGCTCAGTCTCATCAACAGTATTAACACAAATCTACTTCATACAAGGGAATTTTCTCCAATAATCAGATCTATCACAAGGCAATACTAATTTAGTTTATTATATTTTTTTAACAGAACATGTTTACATTATGCCAGTTGAGGAATCGTCCATGTTATGACACTTGTACCATGTGATGTCCTGTGCTAGATATGTGATCATGTAATCACACATAAATGGTAGATGTTAATATATACATGCTAATGATCTAAAGTGTTTTTTAAATGCAAGCTCATTTTGTTGCCAATCTGATGTTTTTGGGATGTTTTTTCACAGCACTTGTAATCGTGTTCATTTTAATACTTTATAGGCAATGATGTTTTTCACTCCTCTTTTGAGCGGAATCAGTCTTGTGGGAACACGTTGCCTCAAAATAAAACCTTACAAAAATATATAAATATAAAAAAAATAAAAAGAGCAAAGAAATATGGAATTGAGTGTTGTATTTATTTATTGATGAACAATTATTTTGTAACTGTTGCAATTACAAGTGTTATTGTTGACAATATTATTTTTCATCATCATTTTGTCATCATTATTATGCAATGTATGTATGTATATTGTTGAAACAGTATATTATTATTCTTATTATAGTTGTTGTTTCTCTATATTATTTATACATTCAAGAACTGCTTATGGGCAAAATTCTTATCTGGTAATAATACATATACATTTCTTTGTTAATTGTTATTAGTATTAGTAGTTAAAGTAGTAGTATTTAATTAATTATTAATAACTATATATTCACAATGTAATCGTATTATTAGTACTATTTCTCTCTAAATGTGTATATTTTATTTAATAATTGGTTATTGCCACGTTTCCCGTCTGGTGGTGATTTTAAATGTATTCCATTAATTATGTTTATTATTAATATTATTATTAACTACTTCTAATGCATTTACAAGCAAAATAAGAATTAACCGAATGTGGAGAGTAACAATAGGCTACAAGAAACTATAAAATTAATTAAACCTAAAATTAACTAGTTTAAATAAAACGAGTTTATTTTTAAAGGAATGTAAAAACAGTTTATCTATTTTCTTGAAATTAATAATTACTGGCCACGCGGCTTGTCGTGCGTCATGACGTCACGAGCGTCGCCTCCATTGATTGGACGCGAGCAGCTCGTGAATGTGCTCCAGCCAGCAGGGGTCAGTGTGTGTGGTGCGTGTTCGTCTCGTTTCTTCGCCGCTTCCATCAACCTTGATGGAGTTACACGTGAAAACATTTGTCCTAAACTGAGCGATTTAACATCATCAAAACAGATCAGTCATGGTATGTTCATATATTCGTTCATAGATCATAATGACTGTTTGGTTGTATGTCGGTAGCTCTGTATTTCATCTCTAGAAATACTAATAATGGAGTATTCCATTACACATGATCTTATGCAACGACCTTGCATTTCCTTTTCATAGTACGAGTATTGTCATACTACATTATGTTCTCATAATCCATTATATTACTCTTTATGACCGCAGAAGTGCTGTGAAGATGATTTCAAGAGGCTATTTGTTTGAGAAACATTTACATTTGTTAGCTCAAATACATTTCATTTATTTCTCTTATAATGGCACATTATATATTATGTAACATTTGTATGTGCAAAAAGAAGGTGTCAGTCAAATGAGTCAGTATCTCAGTATCCCCTCTCTTTAAAACGACATGTCACTTTCTCAATGCCTTGTGTTCCTCTTTTATATATTCCCTGTGTTTTTGTGTTCACACAGGCCAAGTACCTGGCTCAGATCATTGTGATGGGGGCTCAGGTGGTCGGACGAGCTTTTGCAAGAGCTTTACGTCAAGAATTTGCAGGTCAGTTCAATGAAACGCTATATAATGTTCATTTATCAATGCATATTAATATTAGTAGCAGTTATTATTCATCATTTTGGTAAATGGTGTTTGTTGTTCTTCTTAATATCCACTTGATGCATGCATTAAATACATTTAAACATGTATTCATTTATTCTTATTTAACATCTCCATAAAATAAAACCGAAATCACAACATACTTATAGTTATTATAGTATATTTGTCTTATTTTGGGAGGCTTAGGAGAATATGACCGCATTGCAATGTCTTCTGATGTTACTGATGTTCAGTTTGAGGAGGATATGTGAAGTGTGACTGTAGTGTGTTGTGTGGATGTGAATGCAGCCAGTCAGGCGGCTGCTGAGGCTCGGGGGGGAGCGGGAAGACAGTCCGCCGCTGCGTCTAGTTTCACAGGAATGACTTTACAAGAAGCCCAACAGATCCTGAACATCTCCACATTAACACCAGAGGAGATCCAGAAGGTGAGAGTCTGTCTCACCGAAATATCTCTGGGATCAGCATCACAGTACTCAGCCTCACCCTTCATTTTTTTTTCTCCTCAGAATTATGAGCATTTGTTTAAAGTCAATGACAAAGCGGTCGGCGGTTCATTCTATCTTCAATCAAAGGTAAGCAATGAGACATTAGATGACATTTAACATCTTGTGGTCATAGGGTTGGTAACTCATGGCTCTTCACCCCCTTGAGCCCATGTCATTAGCTATTAGATCAGTGGTCTTTAACATCAGAGACGTAATGATAATGTGTGTCTGTCACTCTTGTGAAGGTGGTTCGGGCTAAAGAGCGTCTGGATGAAGAACTGTCCATTCAACAGCAGCACCAAACCAAACCACCAGAGCAGCAGCAGCAGACATGAGCTCCATCCTCACACGCCTCTTCTGGAACTATGACCCACACCCACAATAAAACCTCACCTTTTTTTGTACGTTGAAATGTCACTCATTGCTTTATTCGTCCGTCAGAGTGGAGGAGTATTTTCTGGATATTATTTTTCTCCCGAGGTCTTGTTGGAGTTCACGGAACTTTCGAACGCGTTTAAAAACGTACATTACTCCTTCAGACGTTTTGAAGGAAGTCTGTCATTCTCATCAAGGCTGCATTTATTTGATTAGAAATACTGTAAGATCAGTAATATTGTGAAATATTGGTACAATTCAAAATATCTGTTTTTCTAGTTGAATATATTTAAAAATCTAATTTTATTCCTGTGATGTCTTCAGCGTCACATGATCCTTCAGAAATCATTCTGATATGATTATTTGTTGCTTAAGAAATAGAAAACCTTTGTTTTAATGTATTTACTGTCATATTTTTGATCAATTTAATGCATCCTTGCTGAATAAAAGTCATCTTTTTTCTTTTCTGTTTTTTGCTTACCTCACACTTTTAAAAAGTAGTGTATCCATCCGTTTCTTCTAGTTGAGAGGAATGCTCTGGATTTAATATAAGATATCGACTTTATTTCAGGCTTTATGTATATTACCGCAGCAGTCATTTAACACTATTAAAACTAGGGAAATGTTTAAAGTCTAGGCAAAACCTTGGATGTACAAACTTTGGATGGATTTATCTCCAGTAAAAAGTACTTGTATCGCATGTCCATCTTTTCGAAGCTGTGAAAGGAGATGAGAGATGTCCAGACAAGGTTAAGAAGTGATGCTATCACACCTGTCTTTTGGCTGGACTTCAGAAACAGTCATCGTACATCATGTGGCTATTTGAGTCATCAGTATATTTTCGCTGGTTGGTTATTATTGTAATTTATGTATTTAAATATTAATAAAATAGTATGTATAGCAACATTTGTATTGCATTTTAAGATATTTTACATTTTTGCCCAACCCTAGTATATGTATTATCATGAATGTAGTCTTTAGGATTAAATATCAAATGTTAATGAGGATTAGGTCATAAACACTGATTACTGAAATTTGTTTTGGGATCCTCACAAACGCTCTGTATTTACATTAAAAGGACTGTTATGTATATTTCAGTTGTTCAAACCGGGGTCAGTCAGACGCGTCGAGCAAAAGCAAACCGATGTAAGAGCCAAGAAAAATAGTCTCATCCGAGGCTAAGACCATGATCTGAGTTAATACTATAAACATTTCAGCCATCTGTACATGAATATCCCAAACATTCAGCAAAAAAAGACACAGCAAAGTGCAATTTATCAAATGCAAATTTATTAAAGATTTGTTTCTTTTATTTCCATTGACATCCTTATCAATATCGTAATAAAAATCCTCTAAAACAGGAGCACACACCTATGTTGTACCAACTGGAGACTTTTACAGCTCTACAATTCTGCATGTTCAGCTTTAGAACATGATGCTGGGAAAAAATATATATATATTTATTTATATATATCTTTATTTTCATATACTGTATTACATCTACATTTCAACTATAATAAAAGGCACTTGGAAAAAAAAATACTGATATTAAAATATCTCAAAAATGTGCAAAAAAAAAAAAAAAAAGGATACTGGCCTTTCCAGGCCATAGTCTTTTTGTTAACCCTTTGTGCATCTCTGTGGCACTTGAAGAATTTGTCCTGTTATTATTTCATTTTACAACCATCTTTACTTTTAGTGTGAGATTTTTATTTATATTCTAAAATGGGGCTTAATTTATGTACCGTATATAGTTTCTTGCATCATTGAAGTGAACATCTAAATTTAAATATCTTGCTATGAGATCTTCCTTGCCATTCAGTTTATTGCTTAAGTCTCTCACATACAGTTGCAGTAAATTCAGATTCATTGGGGATGCACCATGGCTTTGTTAAGGCCTTTGGAGTCTCCTGTGTAAAACAGTGTGGCCGTTTTCAGAGTGCTCAAAGGGTTAAATGTTCAAACAGCTTATCTGATATAAAACATTGATGTAGACCTTGACAGGTCTGTGTCAGTATCAGCTTTCTCCAGCCAACAACATGAGAAAAGGGAGTAGGATAAGATGGGCAAAGATATTTCCAACTTGTTTGAAGGATGCAAGGGTTAATAGACATCATAAGCCTCCTAAATACATGCTTATGTAGTCAAAGCTCCAAACTTGAGAGGATTTTGTTTGATTGCTGCATGTATTTGCATGTTATCTCTTCTAAAAGGCTTTATAGAAGCACAGGGTTCACCTTTTCTTGGCTTCAACCGAATAAATAAAAATAATCTGGGGCCGTGTAAGGGTCAGTGGCCTACTTTTGAGGCTCGCCGCACGTTAAAGATGTGGAGAATGGCAATTTACGGACATGTTGATTGGTTGAATGTCTATTATACGGGACATTAAACATTACATGTACATACAAAACATCACGATTATGGGCTAGGCCTAAATATAAGGGCTTCTTACCCACAAACTTATCTGTCAGTTTCTCCCTCTTTCATCAGCTGGAGAAAGCTGAACACAGAATAGCGATAACAGAAATGTAGCAACTTCAACATCAGGAAATGTCACGTCCAAAACAAACATAACAAAAAAAGTCTGCAAAACAAAACAGCATTAATCGTATAGTTTCCACAAGCAATACAACAAAAATAATGATGGAATTAGACTCTGAGTGTAAAAATGGTTTGGAGGGGAGGGCAGGGTACATGCTTTAAGGAAGTGCGATTATTTCAGTCGGAATGTTTTTACATTACATTCGTTTGTCCTATAATGTTTTTCTCCAAATCTATCAGTAACGGACATTATTGAAAGATGCTCTAAATATGTCATCTCTGTTACAGTAGTATTTCTCCAGAGAAGACAGAAGCTGTTACGTGCCTGAGTTCAGGGGAGAAGATTTAATCATAATTTTAATCTGAATGAGGTCTTTATTGTGACAGGTTGATCATCAATGGAGGGGTGAAAAAGACTCACATGACCCACTTCAGGATTTAAATGTACCTTTAAACACAATAATTAGACACATCTTTGATGTTTGAGAAATCATCATAAAATGCACAATAGGAATATCTGTCTCAAAGGTTGTGTTGTACAACTTGATGTGCCTTAAATCTAGCACAGAATCTGTCTTTTGAGTTTTTATTCTCAGTTTGTATGATGTACCACATAATTACGCATCATGCAACTGGGAAAAAAAATCATTGCAAAATGGGGTCAAATGTGAAATCTTTAGTACTTGAAGCATCACCTACAACTCCATTGGTGTAAGGTGGTGTCGGGGGTAATGCTGAAACTTGACACCTTGCTCTAGAGTTTGATGTATTGGAGAATGTTGATGTGGGTCATGTGAAAGGGTCACATCAAAATGCTAACTTCTGGCCACCTGAATAGGGCTTCTACTCTTTATTATTAAGTCCGTAGTTTAATCTCAGGGTTTACTTTTAGATTTTAAGCACAGTGATTTTAACATGGGGCAAACTGTGAAAGCAAAGTTATTTTAAGTGACCTAGGCCATTAATCATTGAAGTACACTTAAACTGGTGTATTGCAAGTGTCAACATGTCCACTGGATTGTGGATTACAGTTATTTTAAACATTCCACTATTATGCATCAGCCAAAGGTCCTTTGTTTTATCCTGCCATGCTAGTATACGGCAAAGCAGGATGATACTATTACATCTGGCCCTTGGTTCAGCTAGTAGTGTGCAATACAAGTGATGACCATAAGATGGCACTATTTACAACAGTGCCATGTCCGATGAGGCATTAGCATGACCGCTAGGTGAGTTTGTCCCATTGTATGTCTTAAAACTCAGTCAGTCTGAGCTTTGTGTCTGTAAGTCTCTTATTCAACAAAATAGAGCTAGTCAAGGTTTCTATTTCCTCCTCCTTAGAGGACAGATTGTCGTTCATACTTTGTCTATTTTTTATTCAAAGATGTATGCTTACATTGCAGTGACACCGCTAGCAGCAAATGCACTGTTTTACATATAGCTTGCAATAGTATTGAGCTAAGGAAGTTCACTTGCAAGGGATGCCGAGGGTACCCGCTGACCGAGGTGGGACTCGGGACAGTCTGAAGCAGTGGTGTCCATTCTTGCTCTTAAAGGGCCACCGTCAGGGAAAGTTTAGCTCTAGCCCTAAATAAACACACCTGTACCAGCTACTCAAGGTCTTTAGGATCACTAGAAACTTGTGTGAAGGAGCTGAACTCTGCAGAAAAGTGGCATTTGAGGGCCAGACCTGGACACTACTGGTCTAAAGGGTACAACAGATTGACGGCAAGTAAAAGAGCTGCTCTGTGTCTGACCTACGACCTTAGCACCCTTTTGCAAACCTGATCAAGCCCATGCGATTTAGCCTCACAGATTTCTAGCTTGCTACGCTCAGAAGTCTTTTCATGACGCACAAGACAGCTTGAAGGTCAGTTCCTGAAGAATAATAGCATACATTTGTGTCTTTAGTGTGTTGCGTACACTGTCGTCCAAAAGTTTCTCTTACGCATAAATACAATTATATCTTGAAGCAAGGGCACAGATTCGGAAGTATGCCATTTACCTCAGTGCTAAAACAAAGTCAGTTAGACTTAGGTTCCAATTCTGCTTCTGGAGGGCCACCTTTCTGCAGAGTTTAGACCAGGGTAGGGCAACCCTGGCCCTCAAGGTCCACTGAGTTTACATCCAACTAACTCACCTGGCTGTAATTTATCTAGAAATCTTATAGACTTTGATTAGTTTGTGTTTAGCGAGGGTTGTAACTAAACTGCAGGACAGTGGACTTTGATGGCCATATTTGCCCACCACTACTTTAGCACACAATTAATCAAGCTCTTCCAGGATTACTCAGAACTTTCAAGCAGATTTGTTGGAGCAGGTTGGAGCTTAACTCTCCAGGAGCAAGATTGGAAAACCCTGGTAATAAGAAAAAAAAAATGGAATGGAGGTGAGTGTTTGGCCACTTTCTAGATTCTTACAATAATTTTGCTTCAAGGTACCATCCCTATAATCACAAGAAACAGGTAAATGTGTCCGATCATAAGGTACAAATTAGAAATCAAGTAGTGCTAAAAGTTGAAGATGGTGTCACCTCCAAGCAGAACTGCATTTGCTTTAAGAAAAACCCCCATCGGCTTGCCTCTGAACTTTGACCCCTGTTCCACCCCCACCCTTCCCCTGCTGTTCCTCTGGAATGTGGCACTCAGTTGACCACAGCTGGCTTCAGCACCACTGAGCCAGAAGGGATGACAACCCAAGACAGGGGGTCGTTGGATGCCCCTGTAGACAAGTTGAGCACTCCACCGTGGATCTCGTCCTCACCCTCCTCACCTCTGGCCTTGCCATGGTCCCTGCGCTCCGAGCCCAAAATTGGCACCATGGGCAACCCCAATGTGGAAGATGAGAAGGTATGAGAGAGCAAGGGTGACTTGGCCAGGCCAAGTGGGGAACCACTGAAGGACAGGATGGAGGTCTTCCTAAGCCCAGCTGGAGGGGAGCTTGGGCATCCCAGTGTGCTCAAGTCCAAGGGGTGGGGATTGAGAGGAGACAAGGGGAGGGATCCTCCAAGACCCTGCAGACCATGACCACCCAAGAGAGCAGCGGCAGCACCAGGAATGATAAAGTGGGTCCCACTGACATAAGTCAGCTCAGATTCTTTCCCTGCCCCTGCAATCTGCCCCTGCTTCATCAGAGATCCCACCCCACCTGTTCCTCCCTGCTCCTGGGCGACAAAGTGCCCGTGAGCCTTAATATGCTTCCTCAGGGAGCTGGGGTCCGTGTAGCGTTTCAAGCAGCCCACCATCTTGCAGTAGTAGGGCTTGTCCACATAGTGCGTGCGCGTGTGTTTGAACCGGTCACTGGAATTGGAGTAGCGCTTGTTGCAGCCCTCGTAGGGACAGATGTAGGGCTTCTCTCCTGAAATACAACCGAGAAGTTAGCCAGGTCATGCAATCTTCATGATCTATCCATACATTTCACTTGGTACAGACCTGTATGCGAGCGGTTGTGTATCTTGAGGTTCTCCAGGCGGGAAAAGCTCTTGTTGCAGGTAGGACAGCGGTGAGGTTTCTCATTGGTGTGGGTACGGATGTGTATCAACATCTTGTACCTAATGATGCAGACAGTAGAATTAAGGTGCATGCTTTACAATTAAAGGGTTGGTTGACCCAAAAAATTAAATTCTATCATTAATTACACACCCTCTTGTCGTTCCAAACTCGGTACAATTTTTTTTTTTTTTTTTATGAAATCCAAAAGCTTTCTGACCCTGCATAGGGTCATAGGGACTATCTGGAACAAAATAATATAGTTCAAGCGACATCAGTGGTTCAACTGTAATTTTATGAAGTTACGAGAATACCTCATGTGTGCAAAGTAAACAAAAGACTTTATTCAACAATTCTTCTCTCCTATGTTAGTCTCCGCTGCACATTCACAAGAATACCATGACGCATACGTGTGATGCTGCTGATGCCGGCGTGCTGATATAAAAACCGGATACACTGTGCCTTGTTTGCAAGAAAAGGAATGCACACGTCGAAGTCTGACACGGAAGAGAAGAAATTGGTGAATAAAGTTATTTTTGTTTTCATTGCACACAAAAAGTATTCTCGTAGCTTCATAAAATTAAGGTTGAACCACTGGTGTCACATGGACTATTTTAACAATGTCCTTACCCTTGGGCCTTGAACATGGTAGTTGCATCGCTGTCTATTAAGGGTCAGAAAATAACAAAACAAATCTTAATTTGTCTTCCAAACATGAATGAAGGTCTTAGGGGATTGGAACGGCATGCAATTAATGACAGAATTTAAATCTTTGAGTGAACTATCCCTTAAAGGTTCATGCCTATGTAACTTAACGATGCAACTAGTAGCTGAAACTGCAGAATTTTCCTTTGGAAGGAAATCAACTTAAAATGACTTATACAGTACAGTGGGTATGTATTTTAAAATGAAAACACCAGTATTCTCCATTTGTACCTTTGACGTGTCAATATTCAGTAATAAAATATACCTTTAAAATTACCATACCGTACAATATTGTGGACATTTCAGAATACCGTGAGATAATCTATAAGCCAAATTGTTTAGTTTTAATGAACACACCATAGCTTAATCTCTATCAACAAGTCAAGGTTAACACAACACTTTCATGTCCAGCTTTTAAATGTAGCTTTTTTTAAGATGGGTCAAAACTCTTCGTAAGTTTGTCACAATAAAACGTATATTGATCTAATTTGATTCCAATGCAAATTGATTTAGTTCTTAAGACTGAGTCTTGACTTAGGGCTAAGTTTATGCAAATGGCCCCTGCTGATGCTAAATGAATCACAGACAACCTTATTTAGAGAATGCAGTAAACACACCTGGCATTGAATCCCCGTCCTTTGCGTGCACATCCCTCCCAGTGGCAACAGTACCCAGATTCCTTCTCAGGCTTGACATGGAAGTCATTGACGTGATCCACCAGGTCTTGCAAGGAGTCAAAAAGTAGGTGGCACTGTGACAAGAAAACATGCACTATGAGCTCAGGTAAAAAAAAAAAAAGAGGCACATTAGCACCTTAA
This sequence comes from Carassius gibelio, assembly GCF_023724105.1. Lineage (NCBI taxonomy): Eukaryota > Metazoa > Chordata > Actinopteri > Cypriniformes > Cyprinidae > Carassius > Carassius gibelio. The sequence goes on from NC_068398.1 coordinate 7,773,462, forward strand.
GCTGCTTCTATTTCTCACCTTCCTCCAGCGACAGGCCAGCTGTTCATCTGCGGAGAGGTCTGGAGAAGCTCGTGTGTCCTTGGGCTGCCGAATGAACATCGAGGAAGGCAGGTGAAGCCCTCCACCTCCTCCAATGGGGAGGAAGAACTGGAAGGCTTGAGATGTTGCCCCTCCCTCCACGTAACGGATATGAGCCGAGTCCTGCGGGAACAACACCAGAAAAGGCAAACATAATTCAAGCCTCTTTATCTTTTAATACAGCAGGCCAGTGATTGTAGTGATAGTTGTTAAATTCAGTAACAGGAGCTACAGGAGGTCCATGTTCTGTAATCGCCTCTCAGTGGGAGACTCTTATGAGTGTTTTGCTGGATGTGGCAGCTCGTCCTCGCCGTGTTTCTGCCCCCAGCTGTGCTGATCTGAGCTAATGCCCTGCCACACTTTGCACTCCACCACAGATTTGAGACTTTAATGAGAGACAGCGAAATGACAAGGCACCAATAAGAACATAGACTTGTATACATGGAGCGTGATTGTGCACAAGGACCCTGCAGTGAGCACTCTGGTGGTTTTAGATAGCAGGACTAGATAAGAAACTATAAACTAGAGATTGATTTGAAGGAAATGTGAGCAGGTGGGAATCAGTAAGAACCTGGTGATGTTATGTTTTGATGATATTGTGTGTAATATTGGCATGTAATATTACGCAAATGTTTATTCTTCATCTGTTTGTTCAATTCAGTTCTTTGTGAAATTAAAGTCTAACCTCAGGATAAGTTAAGAATATGGGAAAATATAAATAATTGAATATGTGTTGGTGGTCAGTCATTAAAATTTGTTTTTTTAATCATTTTAATTTTATTTCTTTACTACACTCAGGATTAAATATTTTTCCATCTAGTGATTTTGTTGTTTTCAAAACTGTTAAACTTACAAATATTTATTAATTTGTTATTTGTTGTAAATTTTATAAATGTGTATATATATATATATATATATACACACACACACACACACACACTTTTTATATACTGCTTTACTATGTTTTTATTTTAGTTAAAGTTTTAGTATTTTAAGTTCTTTAAAAAATATTTATATGTAGTTTGTCTTAGTTTTAGTCAATTTATTAATTCAACGTCAACTTAATTTATTTCAGTTGCCAAACTTTTCAAACTTTTAGGTTTTAAGGTTTTCATCTAATATTTATATTTCATTTTATTCAATCTTTGTTAAAGTGTCAATTAACAAAAATGCTTTTTTTTATTTTGTTAGTTTTAGTTACCAATAACAACAATGTTGTATATATATATATATATATATATATATATATATATATATATATATATATATATATAATGCCATTAAATAAGATACTGTGATATATTAAAGTATATATATTTCTTTCTTTTACCCTCACTAGTTTTTTACTGTTTAAGCGTTTCTGTTTCTGTTCTTGCCCTGAACTATGAGCAACAGTAATAGTGATGCTGGAGGGTTCATTAGAGTATAGACAATGATGGTTTTGACTGGACAACAGTGTCAGGGCTGTCTGAGACGTTTGCAGCTATGTGAGAAATGTGCTTGGAAAATCATGTAAACTGAGGCTCATCCTCTAAGAGCTGGCTGCTGTTTATCCATTGGCTCGAAGAAGGGACAGGCATCGGAGACATACACAAAAACCCATCCGTCTCCCAATTCAATTTTGAGTGAATTCAATTAAGCTGAAAGAGCTCTGTGTGGCTGTACCTCGCTGTAAATCTGATTTAACCTCGCGTCCCATCCGTCAGCCCTATGGACGGTGAAAGAGAGACACTTTTGTGAAAGGAACACAGGGGGCATTTGATAAGAAACACCCGTTTTGGGTCACTGAGGGTAACCCATCTGAATGTCTGGTCTTGAGGGAAGGTGAGGAATGTTCCTCTGTGTTTAATGCACTTATGACCCAAACAGTACCGAGCCTTTGGTTGCTTATTAGTTCCTGTTGCTGCTCCTCATGTCTCTTGATGCTTAATGAACAAGATATTTCAACAAGTATCCTTTAAGAAGCAGCAGATCTAGTCTAAAGCTAATTATAATACATTTAAAGACACATTGCAAATAAATTGTGATGAATTTTAAGAGAACTTATTTTTGTTACTAAGGTTTATTTAATATTTTTTATTGCTAATGAAGTCTGCATTTATTTGATCAGAAAAATACAATGACAATGAAATATTATTATCATTTAAAATAAAATTGTTTTAGTTGAATATATTGTAAAATGTTATTATGATGCAAAGCTGAATTTTCAGCATTATTACTCCAGTCTTCAGTGTCACATGATCGTTCATAATTCATTATAATATATGGTCATTTTGTGCTTGCATATAAATCTCTCTACTGTTTCTTTTGAACAGTTTAATGTGTACTTGCTGAATAAAAGTATTAACAGACCCCAAACTTTCAAATGGAGAAAAACACCTGAGTTAAAGATACACTGTGAAAAGTCTTACTTTAAGAAGTGTTGCTTCCCAATTTTTAAGATTATTCTAATCTTGGATTTGAGATATTTTAACCAAAAGACAAGTCCAAAAATACTTCCGTATTTTTTACAGTGTAATCAGATGGTTTACAACCCAAAAATATCAACACACTGAAAAAACATCTGAAAAACGGCTGTTTTTGCTTGCATTTTAGTATATTTACGCTTAGATCACTGTAAAATATTAGAAAGTTACACTTCTTGGTGCCCATGTATATGTGCCATTCCCTAGTGTTGTGGACTCACCCCGGGGAAAACAGGAGCTGAGCCATTTCCATTGGAGAGATCTGGAGAGCAGGCGGTGTTTCGGGAGGACGGGGACATGCTGAGGTCCACAGCAGGCGGTGTGGGGGTCTCCGATTTAGCCTGCAGGGCACCTGTGGACACACCTCTTTTATGTTCTCTGCAATCACAGTGTGGAATACGTCATGCTGTGCTGATTTGTTTACCTGTGTGTGGAGAGGCAGGGGATGCTGGAACGATGACGGCGGTCCCGTCGTCTGCCATCCGCAGCTGCCCCGCCCCCTTGGCGTGAATGAGAGAGGGAGTGAGAGTGGGCGGAGACCTGGCGCCTCTGCTCCGCCCACTGCCCCGCCCCCTCGGCACCTTCAGGTCAAGTGGCTCGTCTAAGGACAGCATGACGGCATGCGATCCAGAGCCTGCAACCTGCAGTGACAGACACAGAGAGCAGCTCAGATGAGAACACGGAAACAGCAGGACAGCTGCATAAGAGCAGTGTGCACTCATAACACCACCAGACATTAATCCAGACGTAGCTGCCTTAAATGGACCAGAACCGTTCCATAATTTGACGGCTGTCGTTCAGATGGAGAGGTTGTGTTGTGTATCTCAGCATCACTTTACTGACTGAGGCACATTATTAAATGTAGTCAATTTCAGGGTATTTCACTATTGTTGATACTACATTAAATTACTATATTACTATTTTGAATTAGCTCTAAATTTTATTTTCAGTTTTCATTTTAATTACAGGTAAATTTCTAGTAGTTTTGCTTTTTGCTGTGCTCTTGTGATTGTTATTAGTTTTAGATTAAAAAACAAGTTAACATTTAAAAAATACGTATGTGCTATTTTAGTTTTTTTAATATTTTGAATTTGCTTTTTATTTTTGCTTTTATAGTTGATTTTTTTTTAGAAATGTTGTTGTCCTCTTGTAATTGTTAATAGTTTTAGATCATTTTTTAAATGAACTATTTAGTTGGAATTTATTTTAGTTTTTATCTCCCTTTTTAATTTTAATTTTTTTAAATAATCAAAATTTTCGTTTAGTTATTTTCCTTCTTTTCACCCAGTAACTCTGCTTTTATGTCAGATATGAACATTAAAAATAATAATTGTAAGGGATGATCTGAGAAAAAAAAATTATATCAGATTATTTTGAACAATATCTGCCAATTCTTATACTTTGGTGCTACTGCTTTTTGTTAATACCTTACAGATCACTTATAATTAATTACACAGCTTTGGAAACAAGGTTTATTTTATATATATATATATATATATATATATATATATATATATATATATATATATATATATATATAGATAGATAGATAAAAACAGCTCTGAACATGACATGTTTTTAAACAATTGTCTGATATTAATGTCCTATTTTTTTATTGCTCTTTAAAAAATGGTTTGTGAAACTTCACATTACATACATATATCCAAACATTGAATATATTGAGCACCTCACACACACACGGTCAGCCCGTCTGAAAACACATCCCAGATCGATCTCACACAATTACTTCCACTGACATAAACTGTCCTCACAATGACATTCCTGCCGACTGCGTGCCAAATACAACGTCCACATAGCTCCACCTCAAAGCAGTTTCACATCTATTTCTGTGCGGCATATAAACGCGTACGCATTCTTCCCACCACGCTGAATGGCTCTTTGAGAGGGTTTAGCTTGTGCCAACAGCAAGGAGGTCAGCGAGGTGAAGGCAGCGGGTCACTGAGTTCAACAACCCAGCTGATAATCAGCAGATAACCGCACACAGAGCTGCATTATCAAGCAGATCTGCGTCCTCTGCCCCCCACAGTGTCCCAACCACATCCTGAAATGATCTGTGTGCTCTCTGAAAGACCTCAAGCGCTCTAATTTTCAAAAGAAGAAGCCAAAGAAGCAGTTTTACAGCAACTAGCGACGATTGGTCAGAAGAATGAACAGGTTTCTTCATGGCAGCTGTTAATGTGTAACCTGTAGTATCTCCAGCCGTCCCGTGTGGACTGAACCTGTGCTATCTCAGACCAGGGTGGGGTTAGAGACGTGATATGTGTGGTATGTTAATGATTTTCACATAACTGTGTCTCAAGACGGCGGGTAAAGGCTCATTGCGTTGTAACTCAACTCTCAGAACCTGAAAACATCATTCACAGCACATTTTACTTCCATAATGCCACATAGTTTTTAATGAATTTGGACATTTTACAAGAAAACATGCAGGGATTGATTAGGTTTATTCCATCAGGCGGTTGAACAATAAGAGGCATTGGGACGTCAGTCAAAAAATAAAATTGTTTCAGACTATGAAGGTGAACATTTATTTATTTTGGAATAACACACACTAATGAATTCTGAACAATAGGAACAGGAATGATTTAAAGTAAATAGGATCAGATTTAGGAATGCACAATACCATATCACTTGTTGTCCATTTATTTTATTTATTATTATTATTTTTTTATTATTATTATTTTTTTTATTATTAGTTTAGTTTAGTTTAGTTTAAATTCAATATTTCCCAGTGGTTAATACTGAACAGGGCATGCTCCTTTATTAGTGTTATTTTAGTATCATTGTACTTTTTGTTAATATTTTGAATTAGAGTTTTATTTTAATTGCATTTTAATTATTTTTTGTCTTTTTTATGATCTATTTATATTTCTTTATAGTGTTTATAAAGTGTTATTTCATATAATTTTAGTCATTTTAGCTACTGCAAAGTAAATAAAAAAGAGACATGTTGTCTTTGGAACTAGCTGAAATAATATAAAAAAATAATTATATATATATATATATATATATATATATATATATATATATATATAATTTCAGATAAAGTTTTAGTTAAATTAATCACCCTGCTGCCAATTTATATATTTTGTTAGCCATCAGCTAACAATCAAAGCTAATTAGACAATAAAACACTAGTCATTTACAACACTTATTATAATTTAACATTTAAATATTGAAAATAAAAATACACCTTTTATGCTTTTTATTATAATATTATGATCTTAATTGTTTCAATGTTATTAATTTAAAGTATCATTTTATTTAATACTGGCGTTTTAAAATTAGCCATTTGTTGGTTATTGCCCACAACGCTAAATTAATAATCTGTGTGAGCCAGAGTTAAAATATCAGTGCATCTTCTGTTTTCGTATCACGTTTGTATAATAGCTGCCATGAGCATCAAGCTATTAAAATAACTTTTCTGAAGACTACAGTAATATGTAATATGAAGTGCTGTGTGTTTCTTGTGATGGAGAAGAGGGAGCTTGGCCCTGCTCCTGGTTATCAGTCTTCCTGCGGTTCAGTTTCCTGCTAACACACACCCGCCTGGGATTTTCCAGTGAACTCCAAGACCTTTATTAGCAGGTGTGTTTGATTAAAGCTGGCCCTCAGAAGGTAAGACCTCCAGAGAGTTTGGAAATCATTTATAATGTGCGCTCAAGTCATTTTGGATGTAAACACGTTGACCAATTCAACATTTCTTTCTCTCTCTTTCACTTCCAGATGAAGGATGAATTTGGAGCGCGAGAGCAACAAAGTGAAGAACATGTGCGCATGTGCACGATGCATGCAATATCATGCATAATGCACATTTAAAATGCTTATTTGTGAAGGATGGGAAATTGTGGTTGTGCAAAGCTGTTGTTGCTAAATGAATGCACACAAACTCAATTGCGTACAGTTAAGAAGATTCACAATGAGATCTTATGATCAAATACCAATAACAGTAGCTTCTGCATCAGTCCTGAGCTCCCACACGGTTCGGTCAGGAGAGCTCCTCGCGCTGGTTACGGCTCCATGTGTAAACCATTACTAGTCCATGCCTAAGGCCAGCTGCAATAAATCATCAGCTTTAATTAGCCCCCCAAACAGTCCACGTCTGACCCCCCTCACGTCTCCGAGAGACTGTTCGAGAACGGTTTGATCCAGCCGGTTTGAGGAAAAGTGTTTGTTTTTGTGCTGAAAGGTACTGGTTGATAAATGGCTCTGATGCGTGAGATTATGATTTAATGTTGATTCAATGAATCACATGTGAATAAAAGTTTTTAAAGCTGAAGATGAATGGCCACCAACTTCTGAATGCATGATGATTTCTGTATCAGAGGTTGCAGAGTTCACTTTATGTTACGTGAAATATAAAGCCGTAAACAGTAAAGTAGTGATTTCGGATGCTAAGCCTAATGTCTGTGTTCGTCTTGACAAGAATTCATTGGCTATATTACAAGACGTCTTGCATTATTTAAGAAATCAACTCATTTGAACTGACAAAACACACTGGTTTTAGTTAAGACTGTTACTAAGACTAAGTCATAATCTTTCTTCTCAATTGCGGCGCACATGTGCTGACTAGCAAACGTAAATATTAGCATCAGACGCTACGAGGGCTGCGCTACATCTTTCCAGCTTTATACATCTCAGGTTTTGTTATGTCTAGATCGTATTTAAACTCTGCATTTGTTTGTTCACCTCAGAAACCCTCTGAATGAACTCAACGGTTCGTGTCGAGGGGAGTTGTGTCACTGTGGAGGTGCTGGGCTGAGACGGAGCCAAGCGGTAACGCTCAAATGTGAAGTTTTGGTAGAGGGTGTTGCTCTGCCCCATGCAGACTTCCCCACCCCACCGTGGGTTTGGCAGGGCTTTAAAAGGCAGCATTGTCCGTGTCCCGCCACCCCCTCGCTCCTCTCCCCTGCAGAGTAAACATGGGCCGCAGAAGCTGAAGGAGAGCGTTTGGAACGGGACGCTGGCTTCCACATGGTGCGCCCGCCGCTGAATGAAATGTTTGTGCCTCTGCTGTGACCCCGGTGGCCAGAGGCCTCTACACCCCCTGCGGAAGTCACCAAATATGCCATTTCCTGGGTAGAGGCGATGTGGGCAAGGAATGGGGTCAGGATGAGGCAGGGTCAATGGGAGGGTATGGGTTTCACTGGCCCTGTGAGGTCAAACCTCTGAGCTGATCCTAATTAACCCAAGATTTCAGAACACCACGGGTCACAACATGCTCAGCGTGATCTATTTCTACTCTGGGCTCATGTCGAATGATCGTTTTTGATGAACACCACTGCAACTGAATTACAAGTGGGAAGTTTTATGTCAGAAGTTTTATTTGTAAATGTACGGTTCAGTTTGGCGTTATTATTGTTAAGTACAACTTCAAAAAATAGTATTCGTTAATTAAAATAATACAGTTTTGCATTCCGTCTTGGCTACTCACTGAAGTAGTTCAAGTACTAAAATTACTAAAACTTAAACATAAATTATTTAAGATAAATACAAATATTATTATTAGTTGAAAAATGAGAAATGTTTCCTTCGCAAGCAAAAAAAAAAAAAAAAAAAAAGTTTAAGAACTATTACTGAAGCTAAAATATACATTACACCTAAATAGAAATATTTGAAACAAATTGACAAACACCTAACTTAATCTTTATCAGATCTCAAAATCAATTTTAAATTTTTTTAAACACTTTTGCTAATAATATTGTGATGTCAAAATTCCCTAGCACTTAAAACTATTGTTTAATTTAATTCAATTAATTACAAATTATTATTATTATTTGATTTTTTTATACAAAATGTAATAGAGTTTTAAATTCAGAAAATTTTGAAATACAATTTAAACAAATAAAGGATTTTTTAAAATATAAATTATCAATAGAAATAATGAAAAACAAATATTGCCTGAAAAATATAAATGTTTCCCTGCCAACAAACAAGTACTAAATAACTAAAATTAAAAGTTAAATATAAATTAAATCCTAAATAGAAATATTAGAAAAATACCTAATAAAAATAGCAAATGCACATAAAAACTACAAACATTTTAAGCTGCAGTCCATAACTTTTTTTGGTTACAATTATCCAATATACAAAAAAATATAACAGTAATAATATAAAAAAGTATAACAGTAATAATAATTTGCATGGTTTGATGTACTTGTTCAGATGACAATATACAGTAAAATTTATTATTTGGGTCTTATATTCCAAGACTCCAAGGCTAGAAAACATTAGATTAATCTGTGCTGGAGCCATGCCGGAGCTCAACCCACGCAAGGAACACAATTCTGCAAATAACTGCAATTACAGGCTTTTAAAAAGAGATGGCGACAGAGAGGGAAAACTTAAGAGATTGCGGCTTTAAGAGGGGTCATCGGATGCAAAATTCACTTTTACATGTTGTTTGAACACAACCACCCCAAAATGATTTTAAAAAATCCACCCAGTGCTTTTAAAAAAAAAATCTTGATAAATCCAAACCACTTTGTCATATCAAGCCGATCTCATATTCTTGGCAGAATGACGTAGTTCTGCACAGGCCCCTCCCACAATTGTTGATTGACAGATTGACAGTCTTTGGTTTTAGCACAGACTGAGGGAGCTGTAGACAGTCTACCATTGTTTCGACGCTGAAGCGGTGGTGGACAAGAATGACTAGAATGATTCCTAAGTGATTTAGATTTAGTTCTGTTGCTAGTATACTAAATACTAATATTATAATTACACTGATTTAGCTTGTTATGCACTGTGATACAGTGATGAGGTGATAAGATGACGTAACCAAACTCCATATCCAATCATCCTCTGTGGCTCCAAAATGTGGATAAAAAAATAATGCATCAATTGTGCACTAAATGCATATCCTTTGATTTTCATTTTGTTGCAAAAATGTAAGTTTGAGCTTCCCAGGAGGGATTGAGGCTGTACTCGATGGTGAATGGTGGCCGGTTTGCGAATGTGTGTTTTATGAGCCAGCTGTTGGGTGCGAATGTGAAGCGCATGTGTTTTTGAGTGGGAGTTTTCCTTTGTACTGAGCTGTGGGTGTAACTCTATATTCCCAGTGCTTTGGCCCTGGGAGGTCGTCTGCAGGAGAGCTCTTTACCCCTGCAAACACACACAAACCAGATTGGACTCATATTCTGACATACGAAAACTTTGACCGAGGTCTCTAACATCACAAATACAAGTAGAAACGTGTTTGAGATCCGTTCTCTCATCACTGCCACAACAATGTTGGAAGAAAAATGGACCTGCAGGTGTTCAAGGACTCTGGTTCACCCTCCCTCAGATATATTGTGCATAAAGAAAGAAAGCATCGCCTTCTAAGTGTTTGTGGTATTAATTGAACTGCAAAAAAATGAAATTGGCTGAAATGTGATTCTCAAACATTAGCTTTGTATCAGACATGTAACGAAGAATTTCAGTGGCTTGGTTTTGTTGTCTTAGCACAACAATGAACCTGCTAGACTTTTCAGAGATTGCACTTTACGCACTGAAAATTTTTTTTTTCTTATGACGTGCAACTTCAAAATGAGTTTATTTAACTCTTAAAGGTTCATTATGTAATATTGACAGCAAGTGGTAGAAATGGAGTCCAAATTTATAATACCGGAGAGCGTTGTTTCTCTCACCGCGTCAGACGTGACACTCACATGGGTTGCCAGATTGAGGACACGCAACAGGAACAGGTGAAGAGCCCTGCACTGTACGTTGATGAGTTGATTTATCCGTGTTTGATGCATCTGTGTATAGATCTTTTTAGATGAATGCCAAAGCTTTTTGGGTCAAGTTGAATCTGCGATCTCTGACCCAATTCATTTGCTGGCTTCTGTGGCTGTGATACACAGCTTTTTTTTTCAGAAACTGGCAACCCACAGTATCTGAATACTATTGGCTAAACTGCACACAGACCAAAACAAAAACAGACATTCAGACACAGTAGAATAACAGTCTGTATCATTGTCTTTCGGAGATACAATGTAAACTCGCAAGTTTTCTAAATATCTGACATATGGTGATATTTGTGTGCTTTAGTACAGTCAAATTGGCACTACACAACAGGACAACATATATTAGTAAACACCCTAATATGACATACAGGATAAGCTTTTTAAATAGTGTAAATAATTTAAATAAATTTTTAGAAAGAACACTTAAATTCCCAGCAGCTGAATTATTATACGTGTAATTTAGTGGAAAAGTGTCTGGATCTGATCTGTATACATAAGGCTACCCACACACTAATTCCATGTCTGCATTGGCATTAGTACCGCTGCATTTTGGCTGGATTTAATGAGCATGTGGCCAGCTGGTTGAAATGTTGGTTGTAAATGCAGGCGGTCAGCTGGTCATGTTTTTTAGTCATCTGTATGTGTCTGCAATCATGAGTTTTCATGAGCGACCGACCACCTGCAGGTGATGAAACCTGCTGAAATTCTACACCGCTGCTAAAAAAAAACAAAAAACACACCCTTCCTCAGAGATGTCCTGCACCTGAAGGGCTGTGTCTGGACCTGCTAGATGGTCTGGCTTGGGGGTTTATTTTGGCCATTAACAGGGCTGCAAACAAACTGCCATTTGTTTAAGCAGATTTTTAGACTCTGAGGCTACAAATAATGAATTATTTAACAGCAAATGTCAACACTCTTAAAAATAACGGTTTCTAAAAGAGCCTTAGAGCTCAATGCCAAGGACGACTCTTTTTAAATACTCAAGATTTTGCCATAGACTTATAGACTGCCATTGAATATAATTCCTCCAAAAATGATTATTATTTCACCATTTACTCGCTTTCATTCTATTCCAAAACTGTATGATTGTTTTTGGCTGAACTGTTCCTTAAGTCTATTGCAAAATCTAAAAAAAATGAAAAACAGTTCAACAACACATGATATTTTGTCTCGTAACTGAATGCAATGCACCACTTTAAATGTTTCAAACTGCAAAACAGATTCGAGAGACACTTTGGAAACTGATGTTTATCTGTGAGTGACAACCTGTGACTTTTATTTAGCTTTTTTTGTCCTTAACAAAACTCGACTGCACTAGTCACTATAATATGCTTTAGTTACATGGGGAAAAAAATCTGTCAACATTCAAAATTTCTTCTTTTGTGTTTGCTTTATTTAAAAAAAATAATAATAATCTAAAAATGATTTAAAGCATATTGCTATAGAAGACAAATTAATTGATCCTTTAAAATACTTTCTGTATATGAGTATCATCTTTTCTTCTAATGCATGATACCAAGAACCGATAATGTATACAATATAATGTATTTATTATTTGTATTTATTATCTCCAATATAGCAACTCTAGAGCCCTAAAGAGAAAAGCCTAAGGCAGCCCTGCATCTTAAAAGCAAAGGTTCCAATTAGAACAGCTGAACATTCCAATGACATTTATTTATAAAAAAAACAAAAAAAAAAAACATTAATTCTCTAGTTCGTTGGAAAACTTCTTTGTTCAGGTGCTTTAAACAACTTAGAAAATAAAACATATATTTGAAGAGCCTATTATAAAATGAAAATAGCTATTCAAGATAAAGCCAAAAAGGTGCTGGGACGAATCCTTGAGGAACCTTTAAGAGGTTTTATCGCTTCTACCATATTTCTCTCTCTCCTTTCCTGACCTTCCCTGCGGCAGACTGACCCCACCTCTCCTGACGCACATACACCCAAACCATAGTACCCCTCCTCCCCTGGCACAAACACATAACACCGTCCCGAAGCTGAGAGATTTTTTCCTGCCGCCTTCTCAGACAGGAAACCTCAGTTTCCACTCCGCCTCCACAGGGCCCCTCTCTCGCTTTCCTTTCTCTCTCTCCATCTCCCTCCTTGGATTTTCTTCCACCACCCCTGCTGTTTTCCCATCATCTCTCTCTCTCTCCCTGAAAGTGTTTCTTTCTCCATACGGTTCACGGGGTGCACAAACGGATGGCCCCTTTCTCTCCCCACCTTCTTATTTTCGCCAAACACGGCAATCGATCTGTTTCCCTCAAAGGAGCTCCCGCTAATGGAGCCTGAAATCTGTGGTGTGCGCCACTTTTTTTTTTTTTCGTTTCAAGTCCTCCACAGCTTCTTCCTGTAAAAAACGCTTTTGAGAAACTTACACAACGTTATGTAATTACCTAAAACGGAGCAGGAGGGAGAAACCAAGAACGGATGAAGGATGGAAAAATGATGAGGAGAGAGCCACATAAATCGTGAAGGGTTCTGAGGCGAGCGTCAGCGGGGGGAGATCTGCCAAGCTGCGAAAGTGGTCCAATTTCTAAAAAAGTGTGAGAGAAAGGAAAAAAACTAGGAGAAGAGAAGAGAAAAAAATGCAAAACAGAGAGAAATGCTCTGTTCCTAAACCTAGTGAGCTGCCCGCTGTATATTCCCTACACAGGCAGCAGCTTTCTAAGAAAGCATCCTTAGTGAAGCAAAATACCATAAATAAATGATTAAGAGCAAAAGCAGCTACTTTAAATAATGCTCCTCATGCTAAGCAGGCCTATACTCATGAGACTGAATCTGTTAGCATGTCGCTAAGCTAACCATGTGGTACTCTGTCTAGAAGAAACAAACAAAAAAAGACCAGCTTTAACCAGGCTAAGGTGCGGCAAATTATCATAAATTACTGATTTGCAACATTGGAAATAATGTTCCTCATAGAAAGTGCTCAAGAGAGTCAGTTTACGGCTGATTCGAATAGATTTTTCTGCAGTGCATTCTGAGATTGTCTTATTTACAAAGGACTCATACAATGCAGCCTTAGAAGGCAGCATAATATCATTGCCTATATTTTGTACCAGACTTCATGTTCAGAGGTGTATATGATGCCTTAAATGCTGTCTAAGCAGGGAGCTCGCTAGGTTTTGGAAGGGAGTTCAAGAGCGCGGGAGGGAAGCAAGCGAGGTGAAGGACTGCAATGGGAAGATTCTTGCCAGCCTTCTGATGGCTCTCGGCCAGAAATCTCAGACACTAAGGAATTCCTCGCAGAGGGTTGGAAAAGAGAGAAGGAGGGAGAGAAAGACAGAGAGAAATGCATGTGGGAAGACAGCGCGACCAGGGAAAGACCCAAAACAACCAAAAAAGAAGCAATTAAACACCGCTTATGCCAACCAGACAATCCTAAATGCCACTGTACTGTTGTTACAGGGCTGACATACCATTTAAAAATTACGATTTCTGAAGCTAATTTATTAAACATCACAACAACGTAGAACTGAAGTGATTCGGCAAACTATCAGCACTCCTGAGAACGGATCTCACGTTAAAATCAGCATGAAATTTCATAATCGGACATATTTCCAAGTCAAAAGTATATGTAAATGAGACAGAATTTAGGGCAGAGGTTTACGTTATTATTTAGAAATCCACTGGATTGTGAAAATGGGCGTGGCTTAACATAATCAGGACGTTGTAGGGGAGGGGTTAAGTTGTTTTAGAGGTGGAAAAAGTTGTTGTATTTAAAGTAATGCATAAAATATTCAAATAAATAATACAAAAGTATGGACTTTTTGGTTAGTTCAGATTTCTGAACTGCCATTGCTTTGAAAAAGACCTCCTTTTGCATTGCACAAAAAAATAAAAGCATGCAGCAACATGATGGTGAGTAAATGAATGAACAGAATCATCTTCTGTTGGGATGAATTGTTGCATTAAGAAAGTAAATATGCTCAATTTTTTTTTTCCTTCAGCAGACTAAACGTCACTTGAGCACTGAGACGTGCGAGGAGTAGGCACAGAATGAGACAGACGCTGACAGTTTTACACTCTTTATTTATCGTTCCTGCAGTAAACAGAGCCGAGGGTGGGATTACGAAACACAAGCTGACCTGACGTGACTCGAGGTCTGAGCTCAAGGGTGGATGAAGGGTCACGCTTGGGGGTTTTGTGTCTGCCCTCCCCACAATCGGGAACAGTCACAGAGCTAGAAGTTAACACTTTGTCCCTAAGCTCATAAAATGTTTCAAACCAAACAATGACATACAAATCTTGACTCAACAGCTCCAGTGAGTGGATGTGCATTTGCATTTTAAAGCATTTTTAGTTGTATCAAATGAGGTTTAATGTTTCATAAGGATTTGAATGGATATTTGGATATGTGTTTGTGGAACGTCTGATGTGTTTCAGGGCGTTTTTCCATACATTGTGTGAGGGCATGTAGAATTAAGGAAACAGGAGGTATTGTGGGACGGCGTGGGGTTCAGCTCTTTGGCAGAAGAAGCATAAACGCCTTCCAAGCAGCAGGGAACTTTTATATTAGAGTTTAACCCTGTCCATGTGAATTGTAACTCAGTTAGTCTCTCATATATTCAGATCCAAAGGTCAGCAAAAGATATCTGACTTTGAAAGATGTTTGATTTCCAAATTTGAATGAATGAAATAAGCTTGAGCATTTTGTCTAATTTTCCAGTTTAAATATTTAAAAACCCTTTATACTAAATGAGTTTACTCGAGAAGCAACACAGCATGAGACATAAAGACAGAGAATGTGTTTGTATCTTATATAATAATAAGTGTATTTTGTCTTACAAAACACATATTACAGTGCATGGAAATAATATCCTATATTTAGAGTAATTATCTGGAAGAAGGTTTTTTTTATACTGAAAGACAAAATCTTTTTGGTGTCCATCAATACTTTTAATTGCATGACAGATTAGCCACTTTGTTTATATCTTGTCCTATTTCACAACAGCTCTTTAAACATCAACACTTTTTTAATGAACAGAGCACTGTTGTGTGATTTGTTACGACCAGCGTGCGCATTGGCACTCAATGCCCCAACATAAAGCTCATCAGAGGAACATACAATCAATGCGCCTTGGCAAGAGACATGAGATTTCATCAGAGCAAGCTGTGCAAATGCATCAGTTCTGTAGCTCAATGCATGATTGCCTTATTAGCTGAGAGATAATGCACCATGCACATACACCTGATAATGGGGCTGTTTGAGCTGAAATCAGTGTGCTAGCAAA
Source organism: Carassius gibelio (assembly GCF_023724105.1). NCBI lineage: Eukaryota > Metazoa > Chordata > Actinopteri > Cypriniformes > Cyprinidae > Carassius > Carassius gibelio. The sequence goes on from NC_068398.1 coordinate 7,788,993, forward strand.
CACATAGAGCCAGGAGTAGAGGCCAAGGTTTATACTGAACAAACAGCTGAGAATCAGTGAAATTAAAAGGAAGAGGACTGGATAAACTATACAGATGAATCACTTAATGGCAATGGTTAGCAGCATCATTGAGTTTTATTTGCAGAGTATGTCGATGACTATTTTTTGGTCCAGTTTACATTAGGAGTATGACTCACATTTGCTGTTAAAACAGTTCATTCGCTATGCATTCGCTATTGATGATGTATAACTAATAACTTTGCATTCTCCCAGTCACAGTGTAATGCAGTGTTATTTTAGCATCATTGATTTATAAATTATATTAGTTATGTTAATATTTTGATTTTAGATCAAATTAATTTTTTAGATTTTATTTTTCTGTTTTCATTTTCACTTTTAGTTCCATTTTTATTTGTATTTTTTTTGTGATATTTTGTTTTTATTTTAATTTTTAATTTAATTTTAATTTATATGTATATAAAAAAACATATATATATATATATATTATTATGTTTAAGCGGTGTAAGATTTAAGATATAAGATTTATTTTGTTATTTTGGATAATATTTTATTAATTATTTTAAATAACACTACTACTAGTACTACTAATAGTAGAAATAATAAGTAAATAAATCATTATTGTGAAGTGTTTTATTTAATATTGGGAATTGCTTATTTTATTTCAAGCAAATAATTTTTTTTTCTGTTTTAGTATCAGTAAACGGCAATAACCCTGGTCTTATGCATTTGTTTTAGCTGCTTATCTAAAATAATTAAAGTTATTAGTAACTTTGCATTCTCCCAATCACACTATGTATTGCAGTGTTATTTCAATATTTTGAAATAGATTTTATTTCTATATTCTGTTTTCATTTTAATTACAATTTTCACATTCTAGTAATAAGTTTTTAGTTTATTTAGTTTTATTTATTTTAGAGCTTAAATAAAGGAACATGAAAAATGTTACCTTTGCAACTAGCTGAAATAAAATTTTTAAAATGGTTTACGTTCTGTATGTCTTTATTTCAGTTCATGTTTATTTAACTGCTAGTTCAAGCTAGTTTTTTTAATATGATAATGACCCTGGTTTACTGCATTTCTCATAACTCTTCTGGGGAGAACAGTTTGCAATCTTCGTGTCTCTTCCAGACAAGAGTCACTCTTTTTGTGAAAAACATTTGTTGGTAAATCCAAAGGGACAGATCCTCCAGTTGCATATGAAACTACATTTGTGAATGTGAAAGAACCCTGCAGTTTAGGGGACTAAATCAAACTTGGGTTTTCGAGTGTGAGAACAGCCTCTGAAAGTCTCTAGTTTCTCTCTCTGCTTATGTAATAAACCAAAAACATATATCAGAATAATGAGCTTGCTTTGCGTCAAAGATATTAAGCTTCACCGCTACAATCTCTCAGGCAATTTGTTTAAATGGGCATCGGTCAGCCCCTGACTTGTGTTTTTTCCAACTCTGTATCATTTGGGTCTGTTTCTCTCTCCCTGCTCTCCCCTCCCTCGGATCGGTTTTGATTCCCGCCGCCTCCAGCCACAAACAGTGATGCAATCGGCAGACTCCTGCATGCAATAACAGGGCCTGGAGAGCGCTAGCGGGGCAGGGCGCTCCACATTTCTCTCGCTGTCTGAAACGAATAAAAAGAGAGCATGAAAGAGCAGGAAAAATAAAAGCAGAGGTCTAGGATGGTGAGAGCCAGACAAAAGAGAGACATCTCACATTAAAAGCTCATTGTTTGGTTGTGGTCGGGCTTTCTTTGCTAATTTTGGGCAGAAGCGGATGGTTTTCAGTGTTTAAGCATGAGGGAGGCGTTTGTCAGTGTTATTCACTTTTCTTCAAAGGTTGACTTAATCTTAAGGCATCTCTTAAATAGACAGGAATGTAATCTTGGAAAAGTGGAAAGCAGAAGGAAAACAAGATCCATCCCTGACTTAAAAGATCCCTGACATATATTGTTTAGGTATGTGATACTCTTTAAAATGGAGCTAGGGTGACGTTGAGGAGATTAACTGTTGACTAAAGTTTTTGGGGGTTTTTTTTGCGCATAAAAATATTCTCCTGGCTTCGTAAAATTACAGTTGAACCCCTGATGTCACATGGATTATTTTACCGATATCCTTGCTACGTTTCTGGCCTTTGATCGTGGTGGTACCCTTGCTGTCTATGGAGGGTCAGCGAGCTCTTGGATTTCATCACAAAATATTTTAACTTGTGTTTTATGGGTTTGGAATGACATGAGGGCGAGTAATTAATTACGGAATTAAAATTTTAGGGTGAACTATTGATTAAACAAGTAAAAATGTATCAATTGATTTAAAAAATATTCAAAAATAAATAGCACTTATAATTAGGGCCGGGACTTTAACGCGTTAATTGAGACTAATTTATTTACACAAAAAATAACGCATTAACTAAGATTAATTAATTACAGAAAAAAAATTCCCGCATTTTTAATAACTTATTTTTGCACCGCGGAACGTTTCTCATTGGATTAGTTTCGGCGGACCGATTATACTGGAGCACCAACTAGCGTTCGCATATCACCGCAGCACATCGAGCCTCAAGTATCACCTCAACGCAAAACATATCAGCTAGCGTGGACTTTACACTTTATGTTGAACTATGTATTATTTTGTTGGTGCAACAGTTTATGTTGAACTCCTTATTGTTTTGGCCAAGGTTATTGAGAGTTGGACTTAGTATGTTATGGCCTCTGAAGCAACAGAGAGATGTTTTCTAATAGTCAGTGTTTCCAATGTTCTGAATGTAATTGACAGTATCGTGTATTACTTAAAAAAACACAGGTTCCAGCACCTATAAGCTTCCTGAATTTCTGAAATGTAATATTTCTAAATTGTTTCTAAATATGCTATTGCTACACTTCATGGCAAAAATTGCACTGGTCTGCTAGACTTGGTTGAACAAAAATAATCAATATTTTGTTGCTTAAGCTTATGTATTCAGTCATTATTCAATGGTATACTATAAATCCATGTGAAAAAAAATGACTTCTAACTGTTCCCAGGTCAAATATTTATATGCGATTAAAATGCGATTAATTTCGATTAATTAATTACAAAGCCTCTAATTAATTAGATAGATTTTTTTAATCGAGTCCCGGTCCTACTTATAATATAATATTATAATAACGCTGAGTCTGACTGAAATCAAACTTTTAAAGTGCATTGAAACACAACTCCTGTATTTAAACCATTACAATTTACCACAATCTGGCTTTTTAAGGAAACAATGGCAATTTTTATGCATCAAGATATGTGTCAGTGTGCTTGTCGGCTCCATGCAGTTGAAGCAGAACCCATTCCCTCCATTTTTCCATCCTCCATTTTTGCAGTTCACTCTCTAAAAGCAGGTTGTGAATGGCCTTTGACTGCACAGAGCCTGTCTCTCCACTCACCGGTGAACTCTAATGGACCTCAGCGTAGATGGCGAGTGTGATTATGGTCAGTTTATGGTGGTGTTGGTGTTTGTGCATTTTTCTGCTGATTGTTCCTCAGATCCGCCCCTGGACTGGAGTCTGGCCCGGCTGGCCGTGCTGGGACAGACCTCCCCTGGAGGCGTACAGGGTCAGCGCAGGAATGCTGGGGGATTGGCACCTGGCTAAATCCTACACACGCTCACTTTTTTCACTCTCTGTGGAGACTCCACGTGGATCCTACCTACGAAAAACACGGCATTCCTGTGCGTGCAGTCAAACAATAGTTCACAGCCACAACACAGCGTGTGCAGACATGCAATATGACGTGTCTGTCAAATGAACAGGTCAGTGAGTGCACGAAAACTCCAGTCGTTAAAGAGAAATTCACATCATTTACTCCCCTTCATGTCATATTTCATGCTTTCTGACACAGAAAACAAAATCTTTTAAACAAAGAAGTTAAAAAATGTAAAGCTAAATTTTAGCTAAATGTAAAAAGCTCAATTCTACACAAAGTTTGTAAGAATGTTGAAAAATTCTTAAGGTCTCAAATATTTCTTAAGAATATCTTCCCTATTTAATTTTGAATTAAGTTGTCGTAATATGTTATATTTTCATGCCTAATACGTGAATCAACCAATTAAACTGATTAAAGATCTGACCATTGGGAATTTAAGACAAATCAGAGGTTTCATCAAGAATTATTCTTTCTGTCAATGATTTTCAAGAAAAATCCTAACTTTAAGAAATTATGATTTTTAAGAACACTGCTAACTTTATGTTGATTTTTTAAGAACAATCCTAACTTTATGTTGATTTTTTAAGAACAATCCTAACTTTATTTATGATGATCTTTAAGAACAATCCTAACTTTATGATGATTTTTAAGAACAATCCTAACTCTCAATTATTTACGTTGATTTTAAGAATAATCCTAACTTTAAGAAATTATTAACAATAATTTTAGTAACAAATATAACTTTGAGAAATTATTTACAATGATTTAAGAACAATATTGACTTTGTTATTTACTATCATTTTTAAAATCAACCATAACTTTGTTATTTGTGATACTTTTTGAGGATCCACCCTAACTTTGTTATTTGCAATACTTTTTAAGGATCCACCCTAACTTTGTTATTTGCGATACTTTTTAAAGATCCACCCTAACTTTCTTATTTGCGATTCTATTTAAGGATCCACCCTAACTTTGTTATTTGCGATACTTTTTAAGGATCCACCCTAACTTTGTTATTTGCGATACTTTTTAAGGATCAACCCTAACTTTGTTATTTGCAATACTTTTTAAGGATCCACCCTAACTTTGTTATTTGCGATACTTTTTAAGGATCAACCCTAACTTTGTTATTTGCAATACTTTTTAAGGATCAACCCTAACTTTGTTATTTGCGATACTTTTTAAGGATCAACCTTAACTTTGTTATTTGCGATACTTTTTGAGGATCCACCCTAACTTTCTTATTTGCGATACTTTTTAAGGATCAACCTGAACTTTGTTATTTGCGATACTTTTTAAGGATCAACCCTAACTTTAATATGCGATACTTTTTAAGGATCAACCTTAACTTTATTTACGATACTTTTTAAGGATCAACCCTAACTTTAATTTGCGATACTTTTTAAGGATCAATCCTAACTTTGTTATTTGCGATACTTTTTAAGGATCAACCCTAACTTTAATTTGCGATACTTTTTAAGGATCAACCCTAACTTTAATTTGCGATACTTTTTAAGGATCAACCCTAACTTTAATTTGCGATACTTTTTAAGGATCAATCCTAACTTTGTTATTTGCGATACTTTTTAAGGATCAACCCTAACTTTAATTTGCGATACTTTTTAAGTGTCAACCCTAACTTTAATTTGTGATACTTTTTAAGGATCAACCCTAACTTTGTTATTTACAATGATTTTTAAAGAACAATCCTGACTTCATTATTTATGTTTTTTAACATCAACCCTAACTTTGAGTTATTTATAATGATTTTTTTATATATATAAATTTTCAATTTGTTATTTAAATGTAAACTATTTTTAAGATATTATTTACAATGATTTATGACGATTAAAATTGTAAAAATTTATTTAATTATTCAAATTCTTCAAAATGTTTTTCCTTTGACAAACCACCTAAAATTAATTAAATCTTCATATTCATAATATCTTACCTTTGAGGATTTAAGACTAGTTGGAGACTTTTAAGAAAATTATTTTCAGAAATTCTAATTCTTCTTAGGTTTGGATCACTCTTAAGAAATGGTTTTGATGATACAAGTATTCCTCACTTTATTTTAAAGTTACAAAATAGGAAGAACATTTTTTTGTGAATCCAACTCCAGGACTTCGAATCTTTAAATTTCACACGAAGATAGTGTGAAATTTATTCACATGACCTGACCACTGTATAAGTCTTCTGAAGAGTCACGGTCACTTTGCATGATGAACAGATCATAATTGAAGCTATTCACATTCAAATCAAACCAAAACACTGATCAGCACATGCATACAAAGGGCCCTATCATAAACCCGGTGCAATGCGGTGCTAGGCGTAGCACAAGTGTTTTTTTTCTAGTTTCAGCCCGACACAGTTATCATTTTCACGTCCTGTGCCGCATTGTTTAAATAGCAGATTTCGGACACACCCTAAGTGCACCTGCACCTTGCGCTTTAGACCATGTGTTAAGATCATTAAAATAGGGCCCAAAGACTGCACTAAATATGATGACACAAACCTCAAAGGTCATGACATGTTAGGGGTTTGGTCACATGAAATGCATGACAATTGGTCATGTGACATGCCAGAACAAGTTAGATTTAATGTCAGCTGTTATTTAAAGTCGTTGCCATTTTGGTTTAGTCTCTGTATTTGTGCAATGATCAGTTATTTGATTCAGAAGGGAATAAAGGCTTTAAAAAGTCTGTTCATCATATTAAGTGATTGTGTTTTGAAAAGAAGTCTGAAGAATTTCAGGACCCAATGAAATTCACTGGATGGACGAAAACTGCTGAATTATTTTTTTCATTCTTTTGCAGAATAAGCATATGAGATTTTGGATGGACATGAGGGTGAGTAAATAATTTTTCAGTGAACTAACCATTTAAATACAAATGAGATTGTCAGGAAACTCAAGAGGTCCCATGTCTGGTTGGGGTCTGTTTGAGACTGGCAAACGTCTGGGCATAAAGCGAGGGTCTGGCGTTCCCTTCCATCCCACAGCGTTAACAGACTCCCAGCCGCAGATTTACGGGAGCTAACGAGTGCATGAAAACTCAAACTTCTGCTATATTTCAGTTCGCTGTAGTGAATGTCGTGACAAATGTGAGCCTAGCCACTCGAGGGGCTCTCGCTTTTATAAGAGGCATAAAACATCCAGCAGGCAGGCTGCGCTTTGAGTTCAGGCCAACACTTGGCGCAGTGGGTATACTTCACATTTTGGGAGTTGCCTTCTTAGACTTGCACTCATTTCCTGGATCCTAAATATTACAGCAGCGCCACATGAGAGGCTCAAAAACCCCCTTTTCTTGGACTGAAAAGCCTAGGATGGGTGCACAAAGCAGTTAAGCTGAAATCAGGTGTAATTTGATAGGAGCTGTGACTCTCAGCCGCTCGGCCTCGAGGGACGTCAGTGCTGTGGGGATCCCGGCGGTGCATGTGATTGAGTGCCGTGCTGAGTTTCTCATTTGGCCAGGATTCCTCTGCTGATGGACACCTGTGTGCCGGGCTGGAGCCGACGGGACGGTTCCTGGGAGCGGGAGGCGGGGCCGCTGTTCGGTTCTCGAAACCCAAACATTGTGATGGAATGAAAACAGGAAGACGAAGGAAACTCAGAACAGAGGAATGTAATTAGTTGACAAACTGAAGTGATTGCAAATCAGGCGCGCTGGTGATTGTTCAGAACTAAAATATTTCAATAATTTAAAAACACATTCATATGTTCACAGTTCTCTGATGACTGTTAATGATAACATGACATGCAAGTAAATTTTTTTTAGAATATTTAAAATTAGTATTATTATTATTAATAATTTGACATTTAAACATAGTGACGAGTGCTCAAACTGGGGTCAGCATATAAATATATAGGTGTTCATTTGTCTTTCCTGTGTTTAATAATAATAGTTTGGAATAGTATGAAAAACAAAAAAAATATTATTTTAAAAATTCTTCTTTGACGTTATGCATCTAAATAAAATGTCTAATTAAGGGTAGACAATGCTGTCTTACTACAAACTAAATTTAAATTAAAACATTTATTATGTATGTGTATGTGTATGTGTATGTGTATATATATATATATATATATATATATATATATATATATATATATATATATATATATATATATATATATATTTAAATATTTATATTTTTACATTTAAATTATATTTATGAACACATATATTAAAATATTTTAAATATATATTTTATATGATATGTGTTTGTAATTATATATGTTTTAATTTTTAAGATAATCCATAGTAACTTTTTAAGATATTACATTTTTTTTAAATATATACAAAATTATTTAGTTTGAAAACCTCAAACCACATATTTTGAAATGGCCAAAAGTAACTGAGGGTCCGAAATGGGTGTCTAGGGACCTGGCTAGCAGGACAACAATCTGGCCCTGAAAACCACAAATTAATGTTTATTGTCTTATAAATACTTCTTTACGAGTCGTTGGACGACATAATGGACCCTGGTAGTTACTAGACCTCTGCTGATGTTGCCCGTCGTTGCTCCTCTTTTCCCTTTCAGACACCTGCACGCACACACACACACACACACACGCTCTTTTCTTTTCTCTGCCTCTGTTCTTCTTCCCGTCTGTGTCTCTGCCAGCCTCACTGTGCGCCTGTGTTCTCTCGTTCCCCTCGCATGGGGCGCCTGTTTTCTCAAAGCGAGCCGCCCTCCCCTCAACACTCGGCCCCTCCGAGGCCTGGCAGCCAGACAAGGTCAACACGACAGGATTTCCCCCTCCTTCCCTCTTTCTCTCACCCTTTATCTCCTCAGCTGAGCGGCAGGCTCCTCCCAAACACGAAGGGCCTTTCATCTTCGGTCTCCGTCAGAGAGAGCAAACAAGGGACAGAGCCGGAGAGAGACGGGAGGAGCGTGTAGCTATAAAGCTTCATCTCAGTGGGAGAGATGGACTGATAGTTTGGCGTGCAAAACAACAAACATTTCAGAGCCAAGCAGATTTATAGAATATACATAACATGAACATAACAGAGGTATACAGTTTTATTGCAGCTATTTGTATTGCATTTTTTTTTTTTTTTTTGACTATTATGTTTTCTTAAAGAAATAAGACTAATTGAAAGTCCCGTCCTTCATTTTAAGACTGAAACATTTTAATAAAGGCTCTGATTTAGTGAGACGAGTTGGATTCATTCCTGTGAATCACTTCAAACTGAACTCAACTCTGATTCGATTCATTTGCCTCAAAACATAAAAAGTGTTCACAGAAGGTTTTCAAACATGAACTATTTAAATATCGCTAAAAATTTATGTTTAGCATTTTTTAGATAGGCGGATATAATAAAAAAATATTGAAGTGAACACTTTTTGCTTTGATTATTTTTCGATTTATTTTTAGACTATATATTTTACTGTTTTACTTCTTAATATTTACAATAACTATGAATAAATGACATTCTGTATCATCAGAAGACTGAAAATATCAATATAACTTTCTGGTTGGTTTTTGGGGAAATAAATATCGTGCTCTTTTTTTAATACTGCAGTGATTTTATTGCACTTTTTATTTCCTCATTAAGTTTTCTTAAAGACATGATATTCATTTCATGACCCTTGTTTTGGGACTCATTAAGACTTAAACATTTTAATAGAGTCTTTGATTTATTAACAAACGGCGAGTTGGATTCATTCCTGTGAATCACTTCAAACTGATTGTTTCAATGAATCAACTCTGATTTGATTCATTTGCAGCAGAACAAAAATAAATAAATAACAGAAGTTTTTAATATATATTAAACAGTTTTATGTTGCTAAATATTTGTTTAGTATTTTTGTTGTTTTATTGGTGCATATAATGAAAATAATGTCTTTTTGTACATTTATTTATGCTTTTAACTATTTTTAGATTGATTTTTAGATGTTTTATTCTTAATATATACATTTAATATAAGTAATATGACATACTGAGTACAGTTCAGTTACAGTATTTTTTAATTAATTAATTTATTTATTTATTTTTGAAGTATTTTATGCTCACCAAAGGCTCCACTTATTTTGCCAGAAATACAGTAAAAAACTGTAGCATTGTGAAATATTATTACAATTTCAAATAACAGTTTTATATTTAAATATGCTTAAAAATATATTTTGATGACTAGAAACACCATTTATTTGAAATGGCAATCCTGTGTAACATTATAAATGTCTTTAACTGCCAGTTTTGATTAATTTAATGCATCCTTGCTGAATTTCAGTATTCATTTCTTATCTTACTGACCCCAAACCTTTGAATAATAGTAGAGGTATGGTCTAGTCCGAAGTTTCCAAAACAATCACTTTCTTCTAAGGCTAAATTCCTCCTAAGTAATCAATAAAGTGTCTCTTTATCTCGTCAGCTGTTGCACAAAAGCAGTTGCAGTGAATGCATTGAAACTTTAACAAGCGTCCTTCCAACCACAGATCGAAGGAAACACTCCTCTTGCTCTGACAATGAGCTACAATTCACCGTAGAATTGACAGAAAGTACCAAAGATTCCCGTTCAAGCCGTGTGCCAAAGTTAACAGAGATACGAGAGCAGCGGGACAGGAGGACTGGAAAAGAGTCGTATCCTCTGATCACTTTCTAATGAGACCGAACGCACGATCATTCACTTCAAACTCAAGATGTGCTGCTGGAGATGTACAGCTGTAGAGTAACTGCAGGCAACAGCGGATCAGGGAAGAAGGCAGCAGTCTGGGACTCACATTGACGGGAATGAATTTGCCCGGACACGGAGCCAAGTCCAGGCCCAGACTTGAGAGAGCCTTGTTTCTCTTTCTGAAATGCTTTACCTCCCCTGCCCTCTTTTCTTTTCCTACAGCAGTCTTATGAACTTATTGTGTTCCAGTCGCGTTATTGTGGCTGTATTGGAAGATTCAAAGCTTTTGGCTTTGCAAGTAAATAATAATAAAAGCCAGCTGTGCTTCCAGTTTAACTGCTGAAGCCCTTGGCCCGTCACGATCCAGCGCGCTGCTTATTGCTAACAGCTTACAGTTGGAAAACAATGGTGGTGATGTGGCCCTGCGATTCAGAGTCATGTGGCAAAGACTGGTCTCATGTTTCTTCAACTTTATTGGTCACTTTTTCAAGGGCTTATGTCGATGTACAATACCAGCAGTCACGTTTGCAGACACCTTTCCATTTTTTACCAGTTCTATCTTCCCCATCAAAGAATTATCGAACTATGGAGTTCACATGAAAATTGTGGAAATTAAGTAAACTAAATTTGACTTTAGTGGAAATTTTGAACTAAAACTCTCTTATATGAGCTTGTTCTTTATGTAGCTTGATGAACTATTAGCTCAATTGTATTAAGATATAACTGATTTTATTATATATTTAAGCATTTCAAATGGTCTTTAAGATAACAAGGGGAAAAAATCACACATAATATATAGTTTAATTCGTTTTTTAATAATTCATTTAAGATTTTGAAATTTTAAATTAATAAATATCTAATTATATATATATATAAAATAAAAAATGTAACTATGATTGCATGTATGTGTGTGTGTGTGTGCATATATATATAAAACCTTTTTCCAGAAAGACTAATAAACTCCTGACCTTTGACCTAAGGACTTCTTGGGGTCTCTTTTCTTGTTCTGTTAATAATTTTTCTGTCAAATTTCCCCTCATTATTTTGCAGTGGTCGTAAGGAGCAAGTAAGTGGCTGAAAGACATCAAAGAAAACATGAAGTGGAAAGTGTGTGGATGCAGAACTCGGTCTGTGTTTATTTTGGAGCACCAGGCCTTTGGCGGCTCAGAGGTGCAGGGACGGGTGGCGTGGCCCATCCTCGGGTGTCCTGTGAAGGTGCCGAGGGGGTAGAGAGAAAGAGAGCGAGGGGTCCTCGGGCTGGGGCGGGACCGGGCTCTACACAGCAGGGAGGACGTGAGCGAAACGTTCCAAGAGGAAACGGTGAGGCCACGCTGTGATTAGTGGTTGCAGAAGAATGCATGGTCCAAGCCCAGCGAGAGAGGGTGGTTTCACTGGTCTCAGTGTATGAGTGTATGACTCAGGGTCTCTGCACTCCTATCAGCCCGGGTGAAAGTTTGTTTGTGCAGCCCTTTTCTGCACAACTGTCTTTAAACAGTGTTTTGTGGCATTTCAAAGCATTAAAAAACAGCTTTTCTGGAACTGCAATAAACAGTCACATTTAGCAGATGCTTTTATCCAAATGGACTTATAGCACTGGAGCAAAAGCCATTTGTCAAAGTACCAACAATATTTATGCCAGGTTTAGTAGATAACACCAAAAGGGAATAGTATGAAAAGGTTCCAAAAGAGATTTTTTTTTTTAATAGAAGAACCATTTTCGGTTCCCCAAAGAACCTTTTTGTGAACTGTTCTTAAAATAACAGTTTTTCTTAGCTTTTCCACTATAAAGAACCCTGAGTGCATTTAAAGGATTCCATTGATGTTAAAGGTTCTTCATGGGACCATTGAGCAGAAATAGAACCTTTATTTTTTTAAGAGTGTAGAAGCTGGAATTTTACCGGAATCTCTGTCCACGTTCCAGGACTTTTCCTCCAGTCTTTGTTGAATTCCCAGCCGAACTGACCTCCCCAGACCCTCCTCCCACCTTTTAGCAAATGCTAAACATTTATTCCAAGTAGATGTCAGCTGTCTCTTTCCTGAAGTAATGCAGAAGACTGTCTGAAATTCCCATCACTGAGACGATCTCATACTCTCAGTACTCTCTCTTCCACTGCTGATTCCTCTTGTCCTGAGGTTGTAAATCTAGCCCATGTGGAGGATCAGGGGTGTCAGTGTGAAGGCTGAATGCCCTGTATGGGTTGCAGCCTCTAAATACCTTAAGGGTTGTTTAATTGTGGCTTCCAAAAAACCATAAAGCAAATTACTTGGTGCTACTAGATATTTAACAACCAGCAGAGACACACAAGAATGCACTTTTGGTGCACTTAACCCACAGAAAATGGCACAAATAAAAACACTCAAAATTAAATTCTGCCATTATTTACTCATGTCTCTCCAGATCTGTTTTCAGAAGATGCTATCAAGAGTCCCATTCATCGTAATGGCGAAAGTCCAATAAATGCTCTGAATAGATGGCTTTAAGTTTAATCTGAAGGACACTCAAAAATAAAGGTGGTTTTCACAGTGATGCCACAAAAGAACCATTTTGAAGATCCACATTTTTCCAAAGAACCTTTTGTGGAATGGAAAGGTTCCATGTGTAAAGGTTCTATCAATGTTTCCAAAAAGAAGCTTTAACATGCACAAAAACTTTCCATTACACAGTTTTCTTTATAATTCTTTAAGTTTTCTTTATGATGGGGGAAAAAGGTTCTTAAGATTTCTAAAATGCTCTTCACATTAAGAAGAAATGGTTTTTCACTGAAACATTCTTTAGGGAACCCAAAATGGCTATTTTATGGCACGTTTTGGATGGAATCTTTATATTTAAGAGTGTGGATATTAAAATGAAAATTAACATTTACTCACCCACATGTCATTCCAAACCTGTATGGAAGACATTTGGAGTCAAAAACCCATTTGACTCGATTGACTTTTATTGTATGCACTCTTAAAAATAAGTAATGTATGCCATAGAGCAGTGGTTCCCATCCTGGTCCTGGAGAACCCCCAATACTGCACGTTTTAGCCCCCAAACCCCTTTCAGTGAACAGCTCTTAAAGGAACCATTTTTGTCCTATAAAGAACCTTTTGTGGAATGGAAAGGTTCCACTGATTCTTTTTGGAACCATAGATGCCAATAAAGAACTTTTATTTTTAAGAGTGAGAACAAACAAAAAAAGGCTGAAACTTTTTTTTTTTTTTTTTAATAGCGTCTTCTGTGGTGTTTGGAACAACTTGAGAATGAGCAAATAATGACTGAAGATTTTCTTGAGAAGATTTTGCATATAGTGCACAAATTTTATGGAGCTTTTTTGGAGTTTTATAGAGCCAGTGTTTGATCGTGATGCTGGCGTTGCACTGATTCATGGGTAAAACTCTCCCAAACATCTTCAAACACAAACCAAGCACTCCTTTTGGTCTTTTGTCAAAGGTTGTGTTTAGGCCTCGCAGCATGCACACATAAGAACGTCTCCTAAGCCTTGCATATTCTCTCCATTTGGCCCCATGTTTTGAGTAAAGACCAGGCTGGGGCCCCTCTTTACTCACTGAGCATTAGAGAGCGTAATGGGCATGAATTCACAGAAGCGCTTCAGGGTGGGTCATATTTGGCAAACCATTCTCAGCATCGAGAGGAACAAGCGGTATATTCACTGGCCAGACCCCTCACAAAAGTACGCCAAAGTCTCTGCGTGCCAAGATCTCAGATTTCTGCAACGTTCAGCTCTGCTTTAGCTTATGGAGCTTCACTCCATATGCGAGCCAGAAGCCTTTCTTTCCAGTATCGCGGAGCCGTCGGTTCACGCAGCGAAAACACAAGTCGTCACCAGCATGCACAGCTGGAGGAGAGCACACAGTGAAGTGAGGACGCAATGGCAATAATATGAGATGTTTGCACAGCGGCATAAGGCAGAAAGCTGTGCACATACACACACTGCTTTCTGTTTCTTCAAAGGCCTGGATTTCACCAAACTATGCCATCTGGTGAGTTCAGTTCACTTTAGGGGCACCTCAATGCAATTCGGACAGTGATTTCAACAGTGCATGCATTTCTAAACAAAAAAGCACAACATGAAGAGGTCAAATATCATGCAATCCATTGGACAAACTACACAAGCTTGGGCTTCAATGAAAGCAATCACCTCTAAGCTCAGTTAATAAATCAACCCCATGCACAAGCTTTATTCAAGACCGCTTTTTGTCCGAGATGCCCCTCTCGCGGTTAGTTAACTATGTCCTGGCAGGCATCTTCTTTATCAATGGCCCCATGTGTAGCAGCCAATGAGGATGGGCTTCGTTCCAACCCACATCTCAATGTGCTCACAATTAAGCGCAGGGACACTGGAATCGCCTAATTGGATGATGACTGCTTTATGTCCAGGCCTCAACCACTATGGACAATAACAGTAAGTTTGCCAGAATGCATCATATTCGCATGCAATCTTTCTGTTTTTTGCACACGCACCTTTCCCCGTGTGTAGTATTTAATTTGCATCCTGCACCATCTGAACTATTTATTGTCTCTAGAATAAGAAAACGACAACAAACTCATCACATGATGCTAGATTTAACACATGCCTCCAGACATGCTGTCTGTTGTTAAAGTGCATTATAGCCCAAGCATCGTTTCTCATCGTTTGAGGGACTACAACTCCTAAGAAATCACACAGACTGGGGCATAAACCGAGAACACGCTCTTGGTAAATAGGTCAGGGTCTTTCTGCTACGCTGAGTGACCGTGCTCGCTGGACAGAACTAAATATGCATGCTTATGTTGGCAGGGCAATGCACTGGAGATCAATGATGCAAGGTTCCAGTGCCATCTGAGTTCATAAGACTGGCTTACCTTCTGTAAAACCTCCTGGATGTGTTATGGCCCAGCACTGGTCTCCACCTTGAACTTTCCAGGGGGGATGTTTGCTCAAGTTCCCTTGGGTTGCAAAATAAGGAGTCAGTTTTAAAGCAAGGCCCGGCCGATTACGCAAAAGGGCACTGTCACCAGTGACTGAATAATCTACTGCTGTCTGAGAGCATCAGACTGTTGTCTGGACACGCGTGACAGTGATCGGAAAAGCAGAAAGCACAAGACTTGCGAAGATTAAAAAAAAAAGGCGTCAATCCAGAGTGAATGCGACGGATTTAGTAGTTTATGTCAGTTTCAGGCCATGAGGACATTCTCATGAAGAAGAAACCCGTTAAATGCATGCATGTGTGTGTGTGTGTGTGTCAACACAGTGTCCGTACTGTTATTATCGACTCTGGAATGACTGCTTAAGAACGACACGCTAAAAAAACAAACAGAAACCGATCGGAGTGATCGTTGTCTTGGCATCAAGGTGCATCGCTCGCGTGCGGCGCTGATCCACAGGGGTTTTTAATGGGTGGTCGTGCGCAAAAGGCGATGGAGAGGAGACGTCCCCCTTTTCAGCTTCGTGTCCGGATGGTGTCTCCGTGTCGGGTTCGCGATTTCCTCAGGTCTTTTCCAGTCCTGGTGCCTTAATGTTGTCCTTGGAGACAGTGTGTGGTGAGGTGGGTCTCCAGCACCCCGGACTCGAGCCTGTCCGTGTCTCCTCTCCTCTCCTCGGGCGCAGCGGGCGGAGGGATCAGCCCTGACTGACTGTGGCTCTGCCAGCTCAGCGCATGTGTGCTGCTCCGCCCCATCCAGCGCTCAGGAGGCCGGCCTGGGCTCCAGTCCAAACAAGCTCCCCTCCCTTGCTCCCTCCAGCGCGCTCAACATTTATATTGGCATGGTAATAAAGCTTTT
Source organism: Carassius gibelio (assembly GCF_023724105.1). NCBI lineage: Eukaryota > Metazoa > Chordata > Actinopteri > Cypriniformes > Cyprinidae > Carassius > Carassius gibelio. The sequence continues at coordinate 7,805,059 of NC_068398.1, forward strand.
TATCGCCGAAGCCTTAATAAACATTACCTCCTTGGACCCTTCCCTCAGATCTATTCATTGCTCTAGCACAAAGAAAACTCTTGCTTCATTTCTTTGAGATTATTCATAATAATATAGCTAGTATTATATACGTTTTATAATATATATTTTTATAATTTATAATATAGTATGTAATAGATTCAAGTCTATACTTGAAATATGTTTCTTTATTGGTGTATTACATCATGCATAATTATATTATAGATATATATTATATGTCATACATCATATATTTTGATCATGTAATTGAACTAAATTTAAATAAGTATTTTAATTATTATAGTTTCTTTTTATATAATTATTTACACACTAATTTTAAAATAATTTAATAATTGTTTTATAAAAAATAATATTATAATTTAAAAAAAACATTTGCCTGTGTTTCCAACGAAAGAATAAATATATAGAATAAATTGTTTTAAGAAACATTATTTATAGCACTAAGATATAATAATAATAATGTATATATTATATTATATTATATTATATTATATTATATTATATTATATTATATTATATTATTACTGATATGCATATTAAAATTCAAATATAAAAATATGCAAAACTAAAATTGATATGAAAATAAAAATTCTAAATGCCAAAACATAGAATTTATGAGTGTGGATGTTAAAATGGAAATTGTCATCCTTCACTCATCCTCATGTCATTCCAAACCTGTATAAAGTATATTTGGAGTCAAAAACCCATTGGACTCCACTGACTTTTATCGAATACACTCTTAAAAATAAAGGTTCCAAAAGCAATGATGCCATAGAGGAACCATTTTTGATTTCCCAAAAAAAGACCTTTCAGTGAACAATCTGAATACAATAGTATTCAATAGTAAAAAAACAAAAAAAAAAAAAAAAAAAAAAAAAATGCAATGTTTGCTCAGGAAACACTTCTGAGGTTTCATCTTCCAGGTAAATTTAAGTTTTTGCTTGATTTTAGAAGAAGGTTTTAGTGGTGGCTAGTGAACGGACCATTAATTAAATAATCAAGCCACGAGGTGTGCACTATATCATAACAAGGATTTAATTTGCCATGTTTGTATACATTTTGTTGAGCTGGTATTAAAAGTTAAAGTTCGATTTTACTAATAGTCCTTCTTAGAATAACACAAAATCATATTTTCTCATACCCTAATCGTTTACTTTATTTTACCTTAGTTATAAATATTTTACATTTCCTTTTGTAATTGATCTCCTCTAATCATCAAATTCTCAGGCAGTTTTGATTGTAGTACTGAGCTGAACAGGGTGAACACTAGATGGCAGCTGCCCAGAGCAGCACACACTCAGCATGAGGACAGAAAGAAATATTCAAGAAAATAGTATTAAGTATGTCTGTACATATGCGAATTGTTCATTTCAAGTTTACATTAAGGGGGACAAATAGAAGATACTGTTTCTGTGGAATCAGACGGATGGAGAAATAGACTGAAAGCAAAATAATTATGTGACCCTGGACCACAAAACCAGTCATAAGGGTCCAGTTTTCAAAATTTTAGAATCGCTTTGTGAGGATATGACAATATTTGCCCCAAGATACAACTATTTGAATATCTGGAATCTGAGGGTGCAAACAAAAATCAAAATATTGGGGAAAAAAAATCACCTTCTTAGCAATGCATAATCATAAATTAAGTTTTGACAGAAGGAAAATTACAGAGTAACCTGATGGAGCATGAGTTTAATATCCTGATGATTTTGGCATAAAAGAAAAAGCTATAATTTTGACCCATACAATGTATAGATGGCTACTGCTAAAATAAACCTGTGCTGACTGGTTTTGTGCTCCAGGGTTACATATGAGCAAATTTCTATAATATTTGATTATTTGATGTAGGCCAGTGATCCTCAAATCTGGCTCGCGAGATCCACTTTCCTGCGAGTTTTAGCTCTAACCCTAATCAAACACGCATGAGTTGGCTAATCAGTGTCTACAGGATCATTAGAAAATCACAGGTAGGTGTGTTTAATTAGAGTCGGAGCTAAACTCTGCAGGAAACTGGATCTCACCAGCCAGATTTGAGGATCACTGAGGTAGGCCAATAAAAACCTGTAATAAAAGATCTAATTTAGCAGTAACTATAATCATCATTTTAAGTATGACTATAAACCTATGCATTATTAGCCGTTTTAATTTATTTAAATGTTAATTTATTGCCTTTTTTATTCAGATAAAGCTTAACCAGTTCCTAGGCTGTCATTTATTCTATTAAATATATTTATTATTATTTAAATTTGACCTTATTTGTATAAGACGTATGCCTTTCTCCTTTATAGTCTATTCATTTATTACCAACTGCTAGGGGGTCTCCTAAAATCAGTCTGTGCAGAATTATTTCCAAAACAATCCCAACCTTAAATAAAGTAATTGTGTAATATTTAAGAGTGGGAATTTTTCCTAGGCTGCAACTAAATATAATAATTAGGTCCAACTTTATATAAGGCAGCCCTAACTACTATGTACTTACATAAAGAAAAAGAAAAAAACAAGTACCATGTACGTATTGTGTTCATATTGTATTGCAAAACACTTTTGCTACTATTGAGATGGGATAGGGGTAAAGAGTGGGTTTTAGGTGTAAGGGATGATGACCCAACAGTGTAATTATAAATGTAATTACAGAAATTAGTTACAGATGTATTTACATGCAAGTCTTTTTAAAATATAAGTACAATACAAGTAAAAACATGTATGTACACAATAAGTGCATTGTATTAAATGATTCATTTGAATTTAATTACATAGAAGTTAAGGCCACCTAATATAAAGTGTGACCGAAAATTATATTAAAAATATATAATTTGTATCAATGTATAATAATACCAAATATTATTTTACTGATGTAAATCACATTTTTAAAAAGGACGTATTAATTCCTTTAAGTTCAAATGTATTTGTATAGCACTTTTAACAATGCTTGTTTCAAAGCATCCTCACAGAAACATGCAGAACTTGTAACAGAAGAAATATGTAAACAGTGTCGTTTCCTCCATAAGTTTGTGTTCATATACCACATGTTCGTTCACGATCTCGCCCTCGGCGTGTGTCGAGTCCTGCTTTTACACAGTCTGTGTGTGCTTGAGTCACAGTCAAACACATTTCCGGGTTCTTCATGACCGCTCCCATTTTGTCTGAGTGTGTGATTTAATTTGTGCTTCGAGCACGCGATTAGGTAACTCCTGTTCCTCCTCCTTCAACTACAACTTTCATGCACCCAAAATGGTGTGTGAGTGTCAGCCCTCTCTTCTCTTCTCTTCTCTTGTGTTGTAAAGCCCTGCAGCATGATCAGCTGATCGCGCATGTTTCACCCCCGAGTCAAAGAAAAAGAGCCTATTTATATTAACCAAGCATCATAACAGACCTAGAGCGACATTATCAGTCTTTATGAATTTAATCGTGCATTGATTTTAAACGTGTTTGCATTTACATTCGCTCTAAAATCAAACGCGCCCATTAAATAATCTTATAAAAACAGATCCAGACAGAAGATATGCATGCATTGCTTTGTGCGCCCATAGTTTTCATGAATAATGCTTTAAAAAATATAGCCTACATATAAATAAAAGCTAGCTTATACAAAATATATAACCTGTATGTTAACATATCAGTAATTCTGTAACAAAAGGAATAAATAAAAGCTAAATATTACCTGTTTGCATGATCTGATCGTTGTAACAGATATCGATCAATATTTTTATATTAGTATGCAACACATAGATTCACATTTTAATATGCGTGCACTGATTTCTATTTAGGTTAATGCTTTAATAAGTTAGGTAAACTTATTTAATGTAAAAAAAGAAGGATAAAAAGCTTACTAAATGTACATGCACTGACCATATCAGATCTACATCACTATTTTAAGATATGTATAATGCTTTAATTAATATTTAGGTTCATGAACCAACTTTATATTTACGTGCAATCAATATATAGAAACACTATATTTAACGCATACGATGCATTTATGTACAGAGTGTTACTGCACACGAGGCGGATATTTAAATGCAATTTAAATGCATCCATTACAAGACCCTTTCTGTCGTGCAATCAGCATGAAACTGGTTTCAGGAGAACATGGTCGCTGTTGCAATACTCCTTTGTTTACATGCAAGTCCTCCTGTTCGGCGGAAGGAGGCTTTTTGGTAATGCAGTACTGTGTGTGATTCCTACCAGCTGTTTCCCGCCTTGAAAGACATCCGATCAGCTGCAAACACACACATGCAGAAGGAGGGAGGGAAAGAGAGCGAGCGCGCGCCACACACACACTACGAGGGAACCCCATCAGCTGGAAGAGCAGAGTAACCTTACAACTCAACACTCATCTTCCGCGCTCATGCCCCATATCGGCAGGACACGCACAGCTCTGCTTCTTAAATGAGAAAGAGACACGAAGAAGCTGTTTTGTTTTTAAACCGATAAAGTACAAGAAGAATCGAGGAGCCAGAGCTGGAGAGAAGCGGGGAAGCATGGAGTATTTCATGGTGCCAGCTCAGAAGGTGCCCTCCTTGCAACATTTCAGGAAAACCGAGAAAGAAGTCATAGGGGGCTTGTGCAGGTATGTGAGAGCCCCTTTAATAAACGTGCACACATATGTTTGCGTTTCTTTAATAGCGCGCCAACAGCAGCTGCGCTACTACGAGAGTAACATGCATGCATGATTTCAGTGTTATTGTGTACATGCGCCTATCTAGTGGCTTAAGAGGGACGGAACCCGCGCGAGAGTCGGTTTTCTAAAGTTAAAACATCTAGCGGGGGTCTATGGAAGCCCCCTGGCTTGTCAGGTCAGTGTTACCTATGAAATATCTCCGCGAAATCGATGCATTTTGTGTCTAACAAACACAAACCACGTGGTTGCATGCACACACACACCACGCTGCTGGGCTCGCGCGTGTATTTAATATAGCAAAGCGCGCTTTATTCGTCCCACCAGTGAATTTGTCGTCATATAGAGGGGTTTGTGGATTAGAAGTGCGTTTGGGCTCGAGTTCGCGTGTTTTTGGGGCTTAAGTTATTGTGGGCAGTGCGGCCATGCTTGTGGCTCGTGCATTTGGCGTCGTCTGTTTCTCGTTGCTATTAAGTGTTAAAAGTCTCCAGACTGCCATTGCATGCGAGAGTTCCCCACATACGCGGCTGAATTGGGCATTAAGCACGAGGAATGTCGCCGTGCGTGCGGCGGGAGAGAGATCAGATGATATTTGGAATGCGTCGCTGCTGCCGCATGGACGGAGGAAGCGCATTGTTGTAATGGCGGACCGTATCATCCGCGAACACGATGTTTTTTATTTAGGCCAGGTAGAATGTTGATTATCTCGCGCGACGTTACAGTGTCGGCCCATTGTGAGTGGAATATGGGGTATTTAGAGGTTAGTAAATTTAATAACTGGTGTTATTTTAATAAGGGGGTGTGTATGCTGTTGAAGTAAGGCCCCGTCAATGCGTCTGCGATCCATTCTCAGAAGGGGGCGGGGCCAGTGAGCCGATTAGCGCAGGGCGTTCTGGGAATTGTAGTTTATCTCCCAAAGTAAATCGCATACAAATGATGCGTATGCTCTTCGGTATGTTTGTGCTTCTGTTATTCACTGGACACTTTGCAGATTTTCATGGGTTATTAATAATAATATATATATGTATAGTATACACATTAACTTCACATTAACATTATATACTAGTATACACATTCGCAGTTGAAGCTATCCAAAGGACACAGAATAGCATGGTTTAGCCATTGTATAAAATACAAAAGTAGTATGGTACTCTTTTTGTTGGTTAAATGTTGCCAAACTTATACAGTATACATATGAATAACAATCTGGCAATTATATATTTTTCTTTTTGGTTAAAACCATGCTCAATTTGTCTGTGTTATGAAAATGTAGAAAGCAAAGGCAGTTGTTCATTCTCTAATAGTTCTAACATATTTAAACTGAGGAATGCATATTGTTATTATTATTTTTAATTAATTTTTAATTAGCAGTTAATTTATTTCATATTGTGTTTTGAGTAAAAACACCCAGTCACATGAGCATTGTTCAGTAATATTTTATCAGTCTTGTCATAAATCATGTCAATTAAGTCAACTTTAAACAAATTTGTTATTATTATTATTAAAAAATATATCTTTAAGTATTAAAACATTAGTTGTAAATTATTATGAATTAATGTTAAGTATAAGTCATTACTATTATTATTTTTATTATTAAAATATTTTTTAAATTATGAAATTATTAATTTAAATGCCATTATAGTTTGATTTCTATTTAATATAAAACCTGTATTTCTATTTACTGTTATAAAGGTTTTATTTTAAATGGCAGCTTTAATTACACACATGCAAGTCTCTCACCCCAAACTGAGATTTAAACTCCCTTTTGACCAGTTTATTTTCATGCATAAAAGAAGTTGGGTCACATTCAGTGCATATGGCTGGAAACGGCTGATCTGACCGTATCTCTCGTTCCACAGTTGGCTCTAGTTGTGATTTTGGCACTGGATCTGTTTGCTGGGTTTCGAGCCGCTTGGACGTAAGGAAACGAGCAGGGAAACCTCTCTCTCTCCTCTCACAATTGTTCCCCGTGTTTGTCCTCATGCAGCTGAGGCGCTGCTGATAAGAGAGGCTTTCCAGAGATACCCCGTGAGATGCCCAGACAGGGAGGAAGTTCAATTAGGGTTTGATTTCCTCGGCCAAAGCATGTGTGTGATCGTGCGAGGCAGAGATTTCCAGGGGCTCGAATTTTGAGACAATGGGCTTCAATGAGCACTCAGGAAAATCAATGTTTTCTACTTCGCACTCTGATGTTTCTCTCTTTCAAGGTTGCATCCTGTTTTGGTGATGTAAGCAAGATTAACAAAAAGAATTCATTTAACACTTTCTTTGAATCTCAGTGTTTACATTTCAGACACATTGTCCAAAAAACAAAACATCTCAAGTTTCCTTCATAAAAAAGTACCTTAAAATAGGGGAAATGATCATGGTATGGAAGTACCAAGGGATTCTTTTGAAGTACATTACAGTTTTATTTAAGTAACATATAGTGATCAAATGACATAGATTTTAATCATATACCATTTTAACATGTTTTTGCAATTTCTTTAAGTGCATGATAATACATGCTCCGTTATGTCCCATGAGGTTAAATGTAATAATTATACTTTTAAAGTATACAAAAGTGTTGTAATGTCTCCTCTACACAGCTTAGCAAACATTCCCCTCACGCCAGAGACGGCGCGGGACCAGGAGCGGCGTATTCGGCGGGAAATCGCCAACAGTAACGAGCGCCGGCGCATGCAGAGCATCAACGCTGGCTTCCAGTCTCTGAAAACACTCATCCCGCATAGTGACGGAGAAAAGCTAAGCAAGGTGAGTCCGAGAGCTCTTGTGAACACACTGGGAAGAGTGAAAATCAAGTAGTGGAAAAATGAACCTCAGGTTGTTCCAAACCCAAATTCGTTTTAAGCTCTAAACAAAGATGGAGAAGCGTCTTAGAAGTACAGTACAGAACAGAAGTCGTCAACATGGCATATAAAGCTACAGTGCAAGTCTTCTCAGATAATATAGTAGTTGTGTGGGTGAATTACTGTTGGTTATTCTCTCATAATCTACTCCTCTAGTGAACTGGGACTGAATCCTTTACTCACGGAGTTGAATCTAATCAGTCTGATGTGTGAATGAATCATTCAGAAAGCTTTGACAACTTGTATCATATGTCAAGATTTCAGTAAATATATGGTCCATATTACAGTCTTTGGTCACTTTATGATAGCTTTTTGTGAGAAACGGTCTGGATTATAATAAGTGGTTATTCATTGATAACCTTTCCATCTGTTTTGTTGCATTGGAAGCATCTAAACGGGTTTGTGAGGGTGTGCAAGTAACAACAATGGTCTTTTTCAAGGTGAATAATTCCTTTAATACAGGTTTTATGTAAGTGTAAATGCTCCCAAAAAATGTTAATTATTAAGTTTAAAGTCTGCTTGATTCTTATTTTTAGTTTATCTCACAAATGCTACCATACATCAGTTATACTTGCAATTGTCTATTTCCCCCTTTATTACTTTATATGTTCTTGTATGTTTGAAGTTGTATTTACTTTATTTCTTAACAATAGTCTATTAATTAATTAGTTAATTAACATAGTTGTTTTTAAAGTAGCCTGATTATGTAATATAGTAAAAACGCACAAAAGGAGTGTTTATATAACCGTGATGTATCGTGATATCGAATCGTTGACATGATAATCGTACTCGAATTAAATCTGCTGAATATTGTTGTGGTCGCTCAATAGTTTCTCAGGTTTCTATGAAGAAAAATCTTTAGAAACAGGAATCTTCAGTAAACTTAAATGTCTTTACTGTCACTTTTGACCGATCTTACTGATCTCAAACTTGCGAATGGTCGTGTACTTCTAGCATCCATCGCTGAAGACGTTTGGCATCACTTTGAAACTGTGCTCCATCGTGCCAGTACATTCAGATGGATGTAATGCAATCTCTTTCTCTCTCAGGCTGCCATCTTACAGCAGACGGCCGAATACATCTTTTCTCTGGAGCAGGAAAAGACGAGGCTGCTGCAACAAAACACCCAACTCAAACGCTACATACAGGTGAAGCCCTTCATAGAAATATAATATCTGAGTTACCGATATAACATATGAAACCGTTATGAGGAGATTCCTGTTGTCTCAAAAACGAGAACATTCCTCTTCCTCCCATCAGAAGGAGTTCAGCGGCTCGTCCCCGAAGAGGAGGCGCGCAGAGGAGAAGGATGAAGGGATTGGATCTCCAGACATCCTGGAGGAGGAGAAGGTGGAGGACCTTCGGCGAGAGATGATCGAACTCCGACAGCAGCTGGATAAAGAGCGCTCCGTTCGCATGATGCTGGAAGAACAGGTATACTAGTGTCCGCTAGAATCAGTATTTTATAGACTGATATCATTTTAGTTCTTAAGTGTGTAGATACAAGCACTTGGCCTATGTTTGTGGATAATTATTGATATTTAAATATTTTGAAGAGATGTATAAACTGATGTATGTGTGTGTGTGTGTATATATAGAGAGAACACTATAGGACAATTGCAGATAACTGATAATATCTAATACTTTTTTATATATATATATATGTGTGTATATATATATATATATATATATATATATATATGATGCAGTCTTACAGGCTAAAATTTCAATATTAGTGTATTTGTAAAGGATATGCTGCAGAAAATTGTAGGCATTTCTTAAGTCCTAAATTAATTGATTGTAAACTCCTTTTTAGCTTCGTTTTCACCTCATTACACAGAGAGTCCTCAGTGATAATTATTATATTTTCTGTCGTTATTTGACAAATTTAGCAAATCTTTAGTTGAACTCTTGTTTGAGCTGTTCATCCTGGCCTAGTGCTGAGGAGTCGTCATCTGTGGAATCTGTTATCAAACTTTTCTGTTGCTGCATCCGTTTGCTTGCTAAAATTAGCTCGCTTTAGTCTTTGCATATTTAATGAGAAATCACAGAAGGTGCACAGCTCCCCTGAGAGCTTGAATCGTTTCTGAACATCGCACTTGAAGTGCAAATTACACCCCAATCTCTGCTGCTATCCATGAAATGCGCTAGAGAAACTACCTCAGGCAACAACAACAACAAAAAAAAGTCGGCCTGTTAAGAGGAAACCCTCTCTTCTGGATGTGTATTGAGCTGTGTTTCTTTGTGTGTTTCTGTTAGATCCGCTCGTTGGATGCCCACTTGTACCCAGAGCAGCTAAAGGTGATCGCTCAGCAGGTCCAGGAGCAGCACGTGCAGACGCAAACCCTGCTTCGTCTTCAACAGCAGCAACAAGAACAGCTGGAAAAAGAGACCAACACACCTGCTCGCAGCCCGCTGGTCAGATAGACGTTTTGATATACTCACAATGAAAGATATACTATTCGTGATTGAGATATTGATCATAAAAGGGGCTGGTTTTATCCAATGTTTTGACCCACTAGAGGGCATTAGAAGAGTTAAGACAATCCAACTTCTGTAATGTCACAGATTTCTGAGTGACATAATTTTCAGATAATCGTGTAGGGTGGGACTTCATTTAGCCTATGAATATTTGAGTGTGTAATAGCTGGTTTAGAAGCAGAGAACATTATTCAGTTATGACATTTTGATAAAGGACTACAAACAGTGCTATTATAAACATTTGGGATCAGTGTGATTTTTTTTTTTTTTTTTTTTTTAAGGGACAGTCCATTTATAATTTTTTCGAAAGATTTCAATTACAAATAAAAGCTGTTTTCTTTTTTTACTTTCCATTCATTTAAGAATCGTGGAAAAAAATGCATTGCAGTTTCGTGAATAATATGGAGCAGAAAAACAGTTTTTTATATTTATGATAATTATTAAAGGTTTGGTGAGCAGCAATCAGCATCAGAATGATTTCTAGAAGAATAACGTAACACTAAAGTCTGGAGTAATGATGCTGAAAATTTAGCTTTACAGCTCAGAAATTTCATTTTAAAGTATATTCTAAAGTATATTCATAAACGGTAGTTCTTTTAAATTGCAATACTATTTTATAAAATATATATTTTTTAAGTTAATTAAATGCAGCATTGGTGAGCATAAGAGACTTCTTTCAAAAACACAAAAATCTTACAGACCCCAAACGTTTGACCAGTAGTGATACATTTTTTTTTCTTTTGAATAATGTGTACTTATGAATCATGCATAATACGACCATATACATTAAGCATATACTGTACATAAATTGTCAGTTCTGATTTCTTGTTCAGTTTGTTCATAGAAAAGGTCTCTGTAATTTATGGTAACCCTCTGTCCTGCTGTGTTCCTCAGGTGTTTTCTCCTGCCACGCCGCCTGCGCCCACTCATCACGCCACAGTAATTGTTCCCGCCCCTGCGCCGCCGCCCCCTCCCCATCATGTGACTGTGGTGACCATGGGCCCCACCTCCGTGATCAACACAGCATCCACATCACGACAGAACTTGGACACCATTGTGCAGGTAAAACACGTCCCTGCCCACGTCCCGTCCCAGCTCAAGGAGAAAGTCTTGCAAGAGAGAAAGTCCTTAATGGAATGAGATTTAACTACCAGATGATGTGTGTGTGTGTGTTAAAGGGGTAGTTCACAATAAAAAAAAACATGATTTACTCACCCTCAGGCCATTCTAGGTGTATGTGATTTTCTAGTTTTAGACGAATACAGAGGTAAAAAAAACATGTCCTAGCTCCTCCAAGCTTTATATTGGCAATGAATGGCTGTTTATAGTCAATAGTCCAATAAAGTGCATCCATCATAAAAAGTACTCCACTCCACATGGCTCCGTGTTTTTAATAAAGGCCTCCTGAAGTTAATTGATGTGTTTTTGAAATAGGGCTGTCAATCAATTAACATTTTAAATCAGATTAATCTCACTTATTTTCTGTGATTTAATCGTGATGAATCGCACATCGTTTATGAAATTAAGCATATACCATGTATCCCAAAAGGGGAAATTCAAATTAATGAATGACCATATGAATTTCCCCTTGTGGGAAAATAAAGTTTTCCTTGACCTTGACTCTTGTTTCTCTTGTTTGCTATATCCAGCAAAGTAAACCAAAATATTAAAGGGTGATTCGCAAAAATCAGTATAAATGTAGATGTCTTTCCAAAAAAGGACACCTAGAAACTCCACAAGGACACCAAAGGAGCCCATATAAGCACGTATGAAAGAGAAAAAAGAATAGTATGTGTACAGGGCAACAGCAAAGAGCGTTTTTTTTTTTTTACATTTTAGAGAAGTCAAGTTGCGATAACGAACAGGACCACGTGGAGATGTTATAGTTACAGTCTACTACTCTAGATGGATCCATTTATTATCGTGAATGTGTGTGGAAGCAACGTGAATGAACGGAAATTTCTCTGCTGTGCTTAAATAAAATGTAATCTTTCTTGACACACTGATCACACTAATACATGCATTATTATAACAGACTCACGCGTGCTTACTGGACGACTCCGGTTACACCATCGTAATCGTCTTTACGTTGATTGCAGTCTTCATCCGTCAGAAATTTCCTTGAGAAACTGTAGTTTGCTTCTCATCTGGCCATACAGAGGTGGGATGTTGACAATCCATTAAGTCTATACTTCACACAGCGCAACGTGTGAGGGCTTCGCGCTCTTCAGAGACAATCACTATGACCGAGCTCTGCAATCTTTGATGTATTTAGCCTGGTTTCCTTTATATTAACGCTGTTTTGGACAGATTGAACGCATTAGCTTCCTGGATCATTGGACTTAAATGATCTGATGGCAAGCAGAAAAAGCACAATTGGGTTAAATAGAATATAGATTGTTCCTCAGTAATTTTGCGTTAACTGCGTTAAATTATTTAAATACGTTAAGGATTGTAAAACGAATTGCATGCGAGGTTGACAGCCCTATTTTGAAATAAAAATATCCATATTTAAAAATGTATAAACCGTAATCACAGCATCCTCCAACTGTTGTAAGAGCATTCACAAGAGTGTTGGCATTCACTGGATGACATTGGACGAAGGCGTAGCTTAAGCTCTGATAAGAAGTGACAAAGGTGGAAGAACAGAGGAGAAAACAAAACAAAACACCACTTGCAAATTAGAAGTAAAAAACATTTGGATTTGTAAAGGAAAAATATCAGTAGAATTCGATATAAGTGAATAGGAGACTGTTTTCCTTTGCTGTAAACAAAACTTGGTTCTCACGAGACTAGCATATTCTCACCAGAGTTTCTGCTTTGTTTATATCCACTAAAACACCACTCTCTTGTGAACAGTCGTACAACAGTTAGTGGAAGCTAGAGATTATAGTACTTTTTATGATGTATGGGCGCACTTTATAGGACTTCTATTGGACTATTGAATCTCGACAGCCATTCACATACTTTTAAAACTCAGATTGTATTCATCTGAAAGACGAAAGTCATATAGACCTTGGATGATCTGAGGGTAAATCATGTGGTATTTTTTAAATTTTTGGGTGAACTTTGCCTTTTAAGTGCATCTTCACACTTGAAGTTTTCGTGTGGACACTAGGGATCTGCACATGAAGTCGTAGATTAAACCGTGAAAATATCTTGAGCTAATGTTAACCAAAGATCTTATTTAAGGCATTTAACCAAAAACCCATTCATCACAACCCATTGACATCAGAATGATGAAACTAGAACTGATAAAATGCTCATTTTTGGGTTTTGGAGCACAAAAATGCCATCCTTGCAGGAACTCCGTTACAACCCATGTAGCTCCACACCGCAACTTGTCTGTTGTTGGACTAGATCCATTGTAGCGTTTGAACCAAATGTAAAACCAGTTGTTTTGGATAATAAAGTGAATAATCGGGATGTTTAACAAGTCAACTGATAGTATCTTCCTGTTGTCCCGCAGGCCATCCAGCACATCGAAGGCACGCAGGACAGGATGGTTGTACCCGAGGAGGAAAAGCGCCGGGCGGTCATCGTCACCTCGGGCCGTGTCCTCACAGACACCGGTGACTCCGACACCGCCTCTGACAACGAAGGATCTGAGGACTGTTAACTGCCCGGACACCCCCACCACCAATTCGCACCACCACATGTAACGGGGGGCGCAGAAAATGGGGGGAGGGGGTCTGTGGCCAAAGGCCTCCCGCAGAAATACTCTTTCTTTCTCTCTCCTCTCTTCCTGTCGCTGTCTTCTTCATACTTGCATACGGGACTCACAGACTCAATGACTTGAAGGTTTCTGGGGGTTGGGGTGGGAGGGGAAACAAAACAAAAACAAGAAAAAAAATTAAATGTTACAGGAAATGTGCTGATAACCCAACGAGCACGCTTATGTATACTCACACAGTACACTATAACCCCATAGCACTCTGGTAACATGTTGATACATTCATATTATACAGCTCTTACTCATACTCCGTCGAACTGTCTTCTGTTTTCACAACGCACGCTCCCAGGTAAGCGATTTTGTGAGGGAATCACAAAATCTCCGTCAGAATCTGCCACAGGTCTTCCAAGCCTCTGCTTCATTATTTCCTTTTCTACATCCTGCCCATAAGAGGGCAGTAGAGTGTTCTGATTGGAGGGAACCCATTACGGCGTCTCAAAATGAACACTTTGCCCCACCACCCTCTGGTTGCGTCATATTATCTATCCATTCTGGGGAGGCTTGAAGCATCACTGTGAGCCAATGAGACTTCAGAAACCTGTTCCACACCATGGCTTCCGAAACTTTAGAGGAAATGTTACCTTTTATTTGTTTTTTCTTTTTGTTTTGGTGCAGACGCGCTCCTAGATTTCCATTTGCTGGTGGGCACCTTTGATTGTCGTCTTGTCAATGGAGGGACAAAGACCGGCACTGCTTAGAGGGGCTCCGAGCACTTTGTAAATAACGCAAAGTTATTACACAAAGAGGGGGGGGGGGGGGGGGGACTTTGTGCACTTAATGTCGCTCACCTTTACTGGGCTGGGTTCCCAGTATGCTTGTTGGTGTAGGGTGAAGCACTCCCTCCGTCGCATCAAACGCCCCCCCGGTCCAGTCCTCACAGATCTGATTTTGAAATTCTGGCCGAGTTTTTGTCCTTTATGTGTCAAATGGAATAAGCTAACCGTCAGGTACTTGTACCTGCGAGTAAATTTATGTGTTGCTATTAGCACACTCGCTAATGTAAATGTAAAGGTCTTGTTTTTTTTGAGAAAGTGTTAAAATAGCACTATCAGGGTTGTCGTGGCCCGATTTCAGCCTATGCAGCTCTTCTGGTTCTCGTCCCCCTTTGAGAGCAATTTTGTGACCCCTTTGGTCTTCTCCCGGAAGTATTGTCCTGTCCATCTTCATGTCTGATGCTCCGTAACAATGTTTACGGCGACACCGAAGAGTTACTAGCCCATAATCATGTAGTCAAGCGCTCTAGCTCTATGCACTCGCTGGTTCACTCTGTTCGCTTGAATGTTTCAATTTCCTGTATCTTTCGGCGTACGACGAGGATGTTCGTACATGCCACAGATAATCATGTGCAAGGTGGTGCTATTCCTGCGTGAGCTGTCCAGATAAGCCAAGGATGTCCAATCTGTCTCCCAGAGGGCCACTCTCCGCTAGAGTTTTGCTTCAACTCCGTTTATACAGGGTTACTACAGGTATGAGATGGGACACGTTGGGGCTAAACAGGACGTTGGTTTTGGGACCAGGCTTGGACACTCCTGGGATAAGCCATGTGATATTGTGAGCTCTTCATACCCCTGGTGGGATTGAGAGACTTTACAGAAAACAATGGCCAGTGGCTTGCCTTAAAACAGCTTCGGTGTGCTTGTGAGGCACAGAGGCCTGCCTTAAACTAGCCCTGAAGGTGGCGCTACAGAGCAAGGCCGGAGGACGCGGTTACGACATGGTACCCCATGTTCATCTCTTCTCAAAGTTCACGTTTCCAAACATTCCAGAACGGTGTACTATTTTGTTTTGCGTTGAGTTGTCGATGCTAAAGTCGGCAAGATTTGGCCATAGATGAAGGTGAGAGTTGTTTTGTTTTTTTGACAGGAAATTCAAAGTGTGCATGTCCCCCTTCCCTTACGAAATATTACAGGGAATCTTTTTGCTGCTGGACAGATTCTGTTTTTTTTCTTCTTCTGGATTTATCAGGTGCATTCAGCACGCTGGACCTTGTCATTCGTATTGCAGCAAAGACTGCAAGGAAACAGGGCTTCCAGAAGAATGGGCTGGTCTAATCTTGGCATTTTTTTTTTTCTCTTCTCGTTTGTACTCTTATGGGTCGTAGAGACTAGTGTCCTGGTTGTGCTGTCTTCTCATGTTTAAGTTTGTAAGTTTGTTATAACGGTTTTGTCTTCGCGAAAAAATCTCTTTTCCTCCCCGCGTTTGAACATTTCCTCTACCGAAGCCACAGGGTGTCTATTTTTTGTGTATTTTCTACTCACAGAAATCACTGTAAGAAATCTTGAGGACATATCAGAGGTTGGGTGTGTCGAGGGGAACGGGGGCGATATTATAAACCTGAAGCACTTACTGTAGTATAACGAGGAGCGACTCTTGTTTTCAAAGAGATGTTGTCCTCGACCGAAGCTCTTCTCGCTGTGATTTTTGAACCACACGGCTGTGTTTAACCCTCAACGTTTGTCCTGGCACACCACATGTCCTCTGGCCGTCTCCGTAGTCTCCAGACTTGTCCTGTCTCTCACCCTCTCCCTCTTTTATTGTCTGTCATCTCTTTTAATATTTTTTGTTTCTATTTTTGTTGTTTTCCCTTTATGTGGGACAGTCAGTACATTTGGTTGAGAAGCTATTGTATTTTGTTTTTTTAACTGGGGAAAAGAGGCGTGTGCCTTTGTAAAAACAGAATAATAAAGTTTGTACTTTGTTTTTTACAACTCCGTGTATCGTGTAAATATTTATGTCTTCAGTATGCATTGCACTGTATGCTTTGCCTGCATTACACTCACATTAGCAATTGACATTATAAAAAGCTTGCTAGGTTACATGTCAAGTAACAAATCAGTTAAACATTAACATTCAAGGAATCGTTTTAAATCTAAGAGTGACGTACAGCTGTGGCATTTGAATTGCACCTGGGTACCTCATAAATAGTATGACCAGCTCTGATTTATTTTGGGTACTATTGAAGTGTGTACTTGAGTAAACCCTGAGTACTCAAAGAACATTTTACAATTTCCTTGAAAATCTGACATATGATGTTGTTAAAGTATTTGGTGTTTTGGTCAGAACACCAGTGCGACATGAATCAGAATCAGAATCAGAATGAGCTTTATTGCCAGGTATGTACACATACGAGGAATTTGTTTTCGTGACAGAAGCTCCGCAGTACAACAGAATGACAGCGACAGAACATAAAACACATGATAAAAGAATAAAAAATACAAATATGTGACATGACAAAAACAAAACCCATTACAAATTCAGTGGAGATATAATCACTGATTATAATGATTTATACTGTCATTTTATGCATTGCATTGCATCGCGCATGTCTTCATTTGTGATCGGAGAAACAAGCGCAACTCCACACTGCTCAAAACTTGAGTTTGAATCATCAGTGGCAAATCCTTTAAATATGAAAATGTACTTACAGACTGAGAGTAAGAACAGCTGGCATTGTAGTCTTCTCTCCCAGGATCACGAAACAGTCCTCTACAAAATGTGCTGCACACATCTTAATATTTGGGTTGAAGTGTTCTGGAACAGTGTTATAAATGCAACTTAAACATTGATTTCTAGTTATTTCCTTTTTTCGAAGGCCAAAAAAATAATTTTCCCTTTCACAACAAAAAAATGCATCTCCACAACATGGCGGCTGCAACAGCAAGAATTAAAGTTATACTGCTTTTCTTTGCGTGAACATTCAGGCAGCGCTATGCAAATCTTCCCACATCGTGATGTAGACATGTGGGGGCGTGTTTAAATTAGATGTTTTAGGAGGGCGTGGACAAATCTTCATTTTTATAAAGCATAGCTCTTTTGGTTTGAGACTTTATTCTTTGCAACTTTAGGGGTTTTATCTATTCACAAACTGCTTTTAACACTCCAAAGAGACTGGAAAACAGTAAAGAGACTGTCAAGGAGAAGTAAATGGTTTAATTCTACAAAAGATTTACCTGAATTTTCAAACAATTAAGTAAATTCAAAATTAGACTGTGTATCATCACCTGGCACCAATTTAAAAGCTCATGAAAAGTCATAAGTTCAGGTGGCTAACCTCTCTCCAAGATTTGGCTTTGTTCCTTTTATTTTATTTTTTTTGTCAAATATAGTCTTAACTTGAACACAAATTTGGTACAGCACGCAAAGTTATATAGAAACTTGATTTCATGGTGGTATCCCAAAAAAATTTAACCGCAACTTCATTCACAATTCTGACATTTTTTCTCACAATTCTGAGTTCTTGTCTCGTAATTCTGATAATCTTTTGAAATCCCAGATGCAACAGAAAACCCTAAACAACATTTTGTTTCACATTTTTTTTTTACCAGTGAATTTTTCCATAAACACTTTATAGTGTATTCACAGATTAATGAAGGGAGTTCATCTGTCTGTGAAGTGCTGGAGTCGGCTTCTGCTGTGTAATGATAAGACGTTAATCTCTGCTCTCCGAGGAAATGATGATGCTGACTTTTACACCTCATTGCCGACTGTCAACTCCTGTAATCCTATCCAGCATGACTGCTGGTGATCAACAGTACGACTCGAGCCTGGGTTCAGGTTGAAGTTCATTAAATAGGACAATAGGTTTATAATAACCCACAAGCTTTTTGAAACCACACCATCAAGTAAATTCTTCATTAATTGTTATTTATTTTTTTGATCAAATACATTGAGGGTCTTTTTTAAAAAAGTGGAATGCCTTGTCACAAATAGTGTTGTCTTGTCATACCTCTTGTACAGCATTCCTTCTCAGTTGCCAAAATCAACACCATTTGAAGTACCAAAGCACTCTAGTGCTGGAGATGGTCGCACAGCCTTGATTTGAAGTCACTGCCATGATGGCTCTGCTGAAAGAGACAATCAGCTGCTCGGGTGCGCCCTTTTCTGATACAGCACCAGCCCCCTCCATGTAGTCCTTTCTGTAAGACCACCCTCTTGCTGGCGCCCTCTGACCTTATCAGCCCAGTATATATAGCTAGAGAGGCAACCAGAGGTCTCCTGGCAGCCAACATGAAGGTCTTAGTCTCGCTCTGCGTTTTTGTGCCCCTGCTGGCACTGGCCACAGCAGGTAAGAGCATTTTACAGTTTCCTCAGTTCACTAATATGGATCTGAGATGAGGTTTACTTTGTGAAGTCGTCAAGAGAGTACCATTTCCCATCTAGTGGTTTGAAAAGTTGTAGCAAGAAAACACTTGGATTCAAAGAGTGGTTGAAACTGAAAGTTGAAAGCAGGTTAAGGTTCTTGTGGTGCAATATGTTAGTCATTTTGATATGAAACTATAGGAAGTTTGAATGAATGAGCATGAAATAAGCATGCTTTATAACTGTGACGTTCACCGGCAGGAGATGGGCTATGTCACCATCTGCTGAGCTATTTAAACTCGCAGTGTTTAATAAAAACTCTGAACATGGATGAGTTATCTTAGGACCTGGCATGTGCAGCTTAACAAAAAGTTGTCTGAATGCTAAATGAATCCTTTATCAATTAAATCTTGCGATATGTATTTCAATTTAAGCTTGTAGAATCTCTGAGTAGCTGATTGTGTCAAAGTGGGACAAACGGGTTTATTTTCGTTTGATAGACATTTCAATCCATGCATTGTGCGTCAGCTGTCGTGAGGCATGGCATCAGCTTATGGAAAGAGCTAGAGCCTTGGGATGACTGTTAACCAGCCACTCTGCTCCTGTTTCCAACTCTTCTTGAGTCCCAGAATGTCCCATGGTATATTGGTTTTATTGATTTGCCAGTGTGAGACAACTAAATCCAACCATTCTATTTCATTCAAGAAGGTCTTGCGCTTTAAACTCATGCTCTTGAAAATAAAGGTTCCTAACAGGCATCAATGATACCATGAAGAACTTTTAAAATCCACTGAACCTTTCCATTCCATAAAAATGTTCTTTATAGGAGAAAAAAAATGTTCTTCAAATTATTTACATTTTTCTTTAAAAAAAGTATTTTCAGAACTTCTTTTCACTGAAAGGTTCTTTGGAGAACCCAAAATGACACTGCAGCAAAAACATAATTTTAAAACCTTTATTTTTAAGAGTGTCAGCTATAAAAGTCCAGCTACTTCTGCTTTGGATGTGATTTCCAAGGGCTCTGGCAGCCGCCGTTACCCTTGTTCCGTCCTTGGGTTCCTCTCGGGCCCGGAGTGGGCCTTCACAGGCTCAGGCTGCCGTCAGGTGTCTAAGATTGGAAGTTGTCCTGTAACTGGACACTGTCTACTATAGATTCCCCCAACGTCCTCTTCCTCTCTCCCCTCCCCTTCAGTCCGTGCTTGTCTTTGGATCCAGCATGCAGCTGCTGTCACCCTGACACAATCACAATTTATTTATTCCCAGCTACTGGCCATATAAGGGCATGCATTATCTCAGCAGGAGGAGCCGCGGTGATCTATGCCAATCTTGCTGCATTAGTGTGTGTACAGCTAGAGAACTGAAATGCTAGTTGCCTCAAATGGACAACAATTGGATGATTGTAGTGTCATTGTTGAAAGACGTTAAAATGAGTGCTTATGCTTTTAAGCTTTAGTTGATTTATTGGTGAAAAGGAGTTTTCAGTATAATTATGGGCAGATAAAACTTTAAGAAATTTCCATGAGACTTGGCAATCTTCACTTCCCATTCATTATTGGCATCTATGGTTTCATGAAGAACCTTAAACATCCATGGAACCTTTCCATTCCAAGGAGTTCTTAATTGCAGGAAAAGTTCTTTAGGTTTTTTAAATTTTGAAAAAGAAACTAATAGGTTCTTTAGGGAGCCAAAAGTGGTTCTTCTATGACATCACTGTGAAGATTTTTGCAGGTCACTTTTCGCTAGGAAAACAAAACACATTTGGTCATATCCGATTGTTTTATACTGTCTTTCTCTTTGTAACAAGCATTATGATTTTGGCCTAAATTCCTCTTAAGAGTGGGGCATGGGTTCATTTATTAAATAATCTGGGTCCAGTTGCTATGTAGTAGGCCAAAGGTTTACGACCTTACGACCTGGCATCTGTTCGCCTTCCTCACCTTCCTCCTGTTTAGCCACATCATAATATCTTCTAGGTGACGAGTTTCCTTACCTAGGCATATTAGGATTTTGCAAGCGTGGTGCTTGGATGGAAATCCCGTAAAAATACAGTTCTTAGTGCAAAGAACATTTTGAAAGAATCTTTTTCCACTATAAAGAACCTTTCGTGGAATGTAAAGATTCCATGGATGGTCAAGGTTCTTCATAGAGCCATCAATGCCAATAAAGAAGCTTTATTTTAAAGAGCAAACTATGAGTAATGGAGGAAGTCGTCCTTATTGACTTATACATCTGATATGGGTACTCGACCGCGAGTAAGGGCTCTCCCCACCTTTCAGCAATGTAGTACAGCAGGCATGCGGTGCCCCTGCTCTTAAGGGACTTCCCTCTGCTAGGAATTGTGGGACGGACAGCCAAATGCTTATTCCATAAAAAGGCCAATGGGACGTGGCTTTACAGAAATGAGTCATGCTTTCAATCCCCTTTACCACCTCGAGTCCATGTGATGTTCTTATGCCATCCTAACTATGATACCCATGATTCCTCTGCAGAATTACCACACTGATATGATCCCGGTTCTCGGATTCAAAAATGTGTCACTACCATTTTGTCATGCTATTTAAAGCTTTTGAAGTATCAAACTAAAAACAGTGCATGGGAACTTCTGGAATCGATTTTCTACTACAACATATTACTGTAATATTTTGGTCAGTATTGATCATGCTAGAATTCATTTAGATTTACCACCTCTTATGTTGACTTTAATGTATGTAGATGCTGTTAACTATTGAAGATACCCAATATCTTCATTAACTGCTCATTTTGGAAGTGTAGAATCACACTTCTGATTGACAGAAAAAGGCCAGTTAGACTCCGCCCCCTGGAGGCATGAGCCATTGTGGAGCTATTTCTATCATCAACTGAGACCAGAACCTTGGCACCTGTTGCTATTTATGTCTCTGTGATTTGCCCCATAGATAGGTTAGACAGACAGATAGATTAATATTTGCAGGAATGCTCTGCTTTGTATATTATTATTCTTTTTATTATAAAGTATATTACAAGCATGTATTTTAAATAATTTATGTATGTATATAAATATTGTTTTATGCTGAATTTAAGTAATATTTTTAATGCATTTTTTATTATAATTTGTAATTTGTATATATTTTTGTATAATATACTAATATATATATATATATATATATATATATATATATATATATATATATATATATATATATACACACACACACACACACACACACACACACACACACACACACACACACACACACATACATATACATTTTAATTTAATATGGTAATCATAGTTTTATTGTCATTTAATAATATTATTTCCATTTCCATTATTTTTATGCTACATTTATTTTAAATAAGTAATTTAACACAATATTAATATTATGATCATGCAGTGTATTGAAATACCATTGCCGTTTTATACCATCATTGTACTGGACTTTTTTGTAAGGGCTTATATATAGATTGATTAACAGCATTTATGCTTCACAGTTTGTTTGTTTATATATTTATTACTTTTTTTATTTAATCCAGTATTTTGTTTTTTTAGTTTTAATTGAAATGAAAATTTATGCAAAATTAAATTTATGCAATTTTATATAAGTATTAACATAAAAAAACTGTACTGATATACTGTAGGCCTAGACCATGGTTGTTTCATTTTTAATGTAATATATATATTTTTTTTTTTTTTTTTTGTAAGGGCTGTAAAAGCATTTACAGTGAAGTTTAGCTGCTGATTTTGTGAAGTTTAGCTGCTGTGTAATGCTATACATTTAATCCCACAACAGCTTTGTTCTCTTGGAAATCCCTTGGCCTACGGTAAAGGTTGTGTATGCTCTCCCTCGCTGCCAGTAAATCCTGCGGGTTCAG
The DNA here is from genome assembly GCF_023724105.1 of Carassius gibelio. Taxonomy (NCBI): domain Eukaryota; kingdom Metazoa; phylum Chordata; class Actinopteri; order Cypriniformes; family Cyprinidae; genus Carassius; species Carassius gibelio. The sequence continues at coordinate 7,827,710 of NC_068398.1, forward strand.
ACGGGCTCAAGGCTCTCCCTAATCACCCTCACATTAATTCAATTTACCTCCTGCATCCGCCAGCACAACATGATCAGGGGCTTTTACCCTGATCCACCGGGGACGACACACCTATGGGCCACCGGAACAAAACTAGATCATTTTCATGAAAGTTGCTAGTTAGAAAATGAATGCATTTTGTATTTATTGCCTACTGTGAGAAGCCTAAACGATCACCTGCTGCTTTTCAAGGATCTCCATCTGTGTTTATGCAATCATAAACATCGAGAGAGCCTAAACCGACCGTTATTTAAACACCTGTAAGGTCAGCAGATGATACTAAACCATGTTTCTTCACAAAAGTGCGCACATGTGTATTTGACCAATAAGCTGCAGTCTACAGCAGTCCGATGGCATTCCGCCGGGATGAGCGCTAGCAACAGCTGTGTTTTTTTCCAAAGCCTCTGTTGCTAGGAGACAGGCTCATTGGATGTCTGTAGACCCTGCGACAGATGCTGGCAGTTTGCGTATTTGTCCTTCCAGTGCGTACAGGGTTAAATTAAAGCTAACCCCCGTGGACTGACATTGTGCTCGCCTGAAGCGGATATATTTGTAATTGTGTTGGCGCTATATTAGGAGCTGGAGTTGTTGCATACTGTGCACCCGAGGGCACAGAGTCTCTTTTGTGGAGATATTTCATAGATTTGCTGCTGTGTGGATCTAAACTAGGCCCACATGAGAATAGATTACACAGCCGTGATGTCCACCTTAAGTTATTACAAGTTGCTTTCGTGACAAGTCATATATTTTGCATGGAGAAGGGAGTTTTTTTTATTCAGTTTTAGTTTAACATTTGTTTATTTGGTGTTTGTTAATTTATTTAATATATTTTTCCATATATTAAAAGTTTTACCATTAATTATTACTTCATTCATGCATGTATTCTTTCTTTCATTCATTTTATTATTATTGTTATAATTAATATTATTCATTTTGCAGATACTTAAAAAAAAAAAAGCATAAAGTGGTTTCCTTTCCTATTTTTAACATTTATTATGTAATTTTTACAAACTGTCTCTATACCTGTGTGTTTCACACTAGGACATTAGCCATTAAAACCCCACACAGTTCACAGGTCCTCCATTTAAACTGCACACCTCGCCGCTAACCTTTCGCCATTTTAGCGCCATGCTGAGCTCAACATTACAGGGCTGTATTTTTAGCAGCTTGACTTGGCCTGTGTCGGCTGAGCACTTGTATGCTTTAACTAGCACATTGTGTCATTACAACAGGCCTGCAGTCTCTGCACTGAAAGCCCATCTGCTCTCAACAGTATGGCAGTGCATTCAGTAGGGCGAGTCCTCAGCAGGCTTGAGAAACATGTCAATGTTGAGCTGCAGAATTTGACTGCAGCGAGCTGTTGTACAGTCTACAAAAGAAGAAATATATATATATATATATATATATATATATATATATATATATATATATATATATATATATAAAACACAACACAAAGGGCAGGACATTTGTTAACCACCTCCAAGCCAGTTTATGTAAGCTACCTTAGCTAAAGATTTTTTAAAATACATTTATTCAGCAAAGACGCATTAAACAGATCAAAAGTGACAGTAATGTTACAGAAGATTTCTATTCTAAATAAATACTGTTTTTTTTGGACATTCTGATCATCAGATGATTGATGAATAAATATCTCAGTTTGTTCAAAAATATTAAGCGGCACAACATTTTCAACAGAACAGAAATGTTTCTTGGAGCAATTATATTGAAAATTCAGATTTGAATCTGAATATATATAAAAAAAAACGGGTATTTTGAATTGTAATATTACTTTTTACTGTATTCTTGATCAAACAAATGCTGCCTTGGTGAGAAAAACATACTTATTTCAAAAACATTAATAAGCTTTAACTTAGCTTTTTATTTATTTATGTATTATTGTTTATTTGCCATTTATCTATTAACAGATTTTTACCATGGCTTTTTTATTTTTGTTTACATTTATTTTTTAATTTAGTTATTAACATTTGGGTTTTTTTTAGCATTTATTTGTTTGTTCATTAATTGTTGATTAAAATTTTTTCCATATATGCAAATAATTTAGCATTGATACATATAGGTAACCTATATATATCTTTTCTTTGTATAGATAGATAGACAGACGACAGCGATAGATATACATACAGACATACAAATATAGACAGACAGACAGAGAGACAGACAGGCCGACTGAAAGACAGACAGACATATAGACATGTAGACAGACAGACAGATTGTCAGACAGACAGACAGACAGTCAGACAGAAAGACATATAGACAGGCAGACAGACAGACAGACAGACATACATACAGACAGACAGACAGACAGAAAGACATACAGGCAGACAGAGAGACAGACAGACAGACAGGCCGGCTGAAAGACAGACAGACATATAGACATGTAGACAGACAGACAGACAGATTGTCAGACAGACAGACAGAAAGACAAATAGACAGGCAGACAGACATATAGACATGTAGACAGACAGACAGACAGACAGACATATAGACATGTTGACAGACAGACAGACATATAGACATGTTGACAGACAGACAGACATATAGACATGTTGACAGACAGACAGACAGACATACTTATAGACATGTAGACAGACAGACAGACATATAGACATGTTGACAGACAGACAGACATATAGACATGTTGACAGACAGACAGACAGACAGACATATAGACATGTAGACAGACAGACAGACATGTAGACAGACAGACATGTAGACAGACATATAGACATGTTGACAGACAGACAGACAGATAGACATACTTATAGACATGTAGACATGTAGACAGACAGACAGACAGACAGACATATAGACATGTTGACAGACAGACAGATATACTTATAGACATGTAGACAGACAGACAGACATGTAGACAGACAGACAGACATATAGACATGTAGACAGACAGACATATAAACAGACAGACAGACATGTAGACAGACAGACATATAGACATGTAGACAGAGACTTATAGACATGTAGACAGACAGACAGACTTATAGACATTTAGACAGACAGACAGACAGACATATAGAAATGTAGATAGACATGTAGACAGACAGACAGACATATAGACATGTAGACAGACAGACATGTAGACAGACAGACATACAGACAGACATGTAGACAGACAGACATATAGACATGTAGACAGACAGACATGTAGACAGACAGACATATAGACACGTAGACAGACAGACATGTAGACAGACAGACATACAGACAGACATGTAGACAGACAGACATATAGACATGTAGACAGACAGACATACAGACAGACAGACAGACAGACAGACATATAGACATGTAGACAGACAGACAGACAGACATATAGACATGTAGACAGACAGACATACAGACAGACATGTAGACAGACAGACAGACATATAGACATGTAGACAGACAGACATACAGACAGACATGTAGACAGACAGACATATAGACATGCAGACAGACATATAGACATGTAGACAGACAGACAGAAAATAACAATATTTAACAATACTTTTTCAACCAATTAAATGTTTTATCTGAATTTCAGTTCATATGACTTCTTCCTTGCATTTTAATTTAAACTTCAATGCGGTTATATTCAATTAAAATTCACTTGGTCATAGCAAACAATGTGAACCCTTGGCTGTTTGGTCAGCCTTAGTTGAACTCTATAATATAAAGACGTAGGAAAGATGTAAACAGATGTCAGGCTCTTCAGAAACCTGGCTGGCCTACATTCACAGATGGCTTTTTTGTTTGTGCTGATGCAGGTTGATTAAGCATATATTACTTGAGCTGTCAGTTATTTCAGTCTGCAGCCAAAGAGGAAAGCTAAGGGATGCCCAAGCAAGTTTCAGATAAGCAATTAAATGCCAAGGGACACCTGAGAACAAGATAAATATGTCGTTTAGCAGCTTGGGCCACGAGAAGGATTGTGGGAAGGGATGACAGATGAGCTGGACTGCATGCAGACAAGCCAAACTTCACTTCTAGTGCTTTCCAGGCAAAGCCATAGCAGCAAGTTCACTACACTGTATGCTGAATGAAGATGTTCAATGTTTTGTCTCTTTAGTCCCTTATGCTCACCAAAGCTGTCACAGATACCGTCACTTTTGATCAATTTAAAGCATGTCTTCTTATGCAAGTAATGCCAGCACATCAATTTATACTCCAACAAGAAATGATATGATAAAATATGGTGCTTTAAAAGATGCCATGCATGATGTATGGCAATACTAGGATTTTTAGGCATCCTGAGGAAAATCTTTATTTGTTCTGCTGGTAAACTTGCATAGAAAACAGTATAAAGCAGAAGTGATGCAGTGTGTTGTTGGGTGAATAAGGGCAGCTGCCAACTGCTGGATATATTTAGGGTCTGTTATCTCTCTTATCAGCATACAATCCAACCATTTGGTAGCCATGTGTCCATCACTGAAGCTCCAGCTTGTTATGAAACCAGGGAGTCCCCGTATACACCAACACCGTTGCGTTATGAAACCAAGGCCACATTACACTTGACCATTGGCTGTTGGCTGGTTTTATTTTTAGATTTAATACTCTAAAATAAGACGGATGATCGTTGATAACTTTTACATTACACTTTATGAACTCTCTATTCATCAGTAAACCTTGAAACAATGCATCATGGTCTCCGCAAAAATATGAAGCAGCACCACTGATAATAATGAGAAATGCTTCTTGAGCGGCACATAATGCTTTGATTTAAGTTTTTACATTTGATACTTTAAGCATAAGTCTGATCAAATAGTCAAAACGAAACGGAAATGCAATCATAAACAGGATACGTAATGGATGTTATTGTGGTTCTCTCATCTCCTTCCTCCAAAAGAGACGTCGTGCTGTTAATATATGAGGAACTTGTAATGTATGGCAGCGCTGCTAAATATAAATATGAAGGCACGGTGTCTTCCCATTAGACTCTATTAATGTCTTGGGTCTTGATAACAGCAGCCTGGCAGGAATTGCCCTGAGGCATTGTGGGTAAATATCTATGAACAGAGGAGGGACGATTGTGGCAGGAATATCAATAGTCTGACATTAATAGTTCAACAATGCCCTGATGAGAAGTGTGCTAGACAAATGTCGACAGCAAATAAATGTATTCGTAACAGCTAAGATAAAGCTACAAATACTATTGCTTATGTGAATTATTAAACTTGTGTTACGGACATGAATGATAACCCAAATTGTTGTATTTCTAGACCTCTGCGTATAGTAACATTTCAGACTTGTAATATAGATAAGGTATAACACCACTTTTTAATACTATAAGCCTATCTTTGTTGTTATAGTTATGGTCCTTGATGTGAAGAGACATTTGTTTTTATGTGTATTCGAAGACAAATTACTACAGTCTGGGCCAGCCATGCACATTTGGTCATTAGACTTTTTACAAGGTGTTTTAAAGTCTGTAAAACTCTTTGTAAATCCAGGTTTATCCATCCAGAAAGCACACAAATAACAGATAGCTTGTCGATGGGCCTTGGCAAAGACTAAAAGGACTGTTTTATCACAGGATACTAATCGCAGAGACCTCAGGAAGACCTGCTGCAGTGAATCATGGGCAAGATTTCCTCAGGCTTGGAAGGAAGTTTTAATGTGTGTGCTTTTGGTTTCTCTGCAGAGGAGGAAGCCGTCCTGGAATCCATCCTGAGAGACAGATCTCACATCGAGGAGACTCTGAGGCTCGCCGCGGATGAGAAAGCTGGAGATTATGCTGGTGAGCACATGACACACACACATGAACTTATCGTTTCGTTTCAGTTTACAGGCCTTGTACCCAGTGCTAGCAGGTGAATGTTGCCTTTAAACCTGGGTTAAGCAACGTTTCACACTAGCATGCTGTTAAGAAACAGCTTAACCATCTTGGACTGGTTTAAACCAAGAGTTGATCCACTTTTCAAAGCCATAGGATGTGGCGCTAGCAAAAGTTCTTCCTCATAATATGTAAAATGTTATTTACACAGCTTGAGAAAAATATTTAAAGAAATTAAGTCATTTCTGTGTGTGACAATTATGCTAAAGCCAAAAGAAATTATTAGTTTATATATATATATATATATATATATATATATATATAATATTTATAGCCATTATTAGAGTCAAGTTAGCTATGTAAACTTGGAAAGAAGCATTTTCCATTTCAATTTATTCTCCATAAATACGATGTCTTATGATTTTTATAAGTATGAAACTATAATGTTATTGAATTCTTTAAGTGGGTTTAGAAATCAACCATTTTATTTTATTAATAAAAACTATATTTTAATATAAATATTAACATATTCGAATATATTATGAAGTGATATCGTAAAAAAATAAAAAAATAATAATAATAACATTCTGTAGCTCCTCACGAACCCCTTTCGGCACTTTTTGTTGTTGTTTACTAAAGCTATTAAAAATACTTTTCATTGATTGAATTTAATATAAATATCAGATGAAAAATTTCATAAATAAAAAATTATCTTGGCAACTACATAAAATGTAAAAAAAAAAAAAGTGTTTATGTATTAAAAATCACTGAAAATAAAACTTTTTATATATATATATATATATATATATATATATATATATATATATATCACATAACATGGCTAAATCTTAAATAATAATTCTAGCAGAAAATACTGTAAAAAGAAAAAAAACAAATCAAATAAATGAATAAATACAGTATGCTTATAGTATTTAAATATATACTCTAAAAAATGCTATAATCAGCAAGTCAGCTTATGTAAGTAATGGCAACATTAATTCTGTCTGTTGAGGTAAAATCTTAAGTAACTATCATATTATTTGTTTTTACAGTCACAGCAGTAATAATCTGGCTCAAATCAAAAAGCTGAAGTAGTTTGTGAGCAGCTTGTAGTTCGTGAAGCATGAAATCATAATGAGTCATTGCTGCTTGTGGATTGAACTGGCCATAAAAGTTAACAATGGATTATTCAGTCCATATGCCACATCAGCTACCAGGAGAAAGTTTATATCTGACTCAAACTGAACTACTACCTCAGAAAGGCACGTCGATGTTTTGGTTTGTTTACAGGACGGTCTCCTCTCATTTCCTTCCCAAAGGCTTTATCCACAACACCATCTGCAGTCTTTCCTCTCTGCGCTCGGCCTCTGTGTCTTGTGCTGGATGTCATACTCTCTGTTTGTTCTCTGTTTCATCTTTCAGCTGCTCTTCAGAGGCTGAGGAAGATCTACCACAACTCCATCAGGCCCATGGAGCAGGCCTACAAGTACAATGAGCTGAGACAGCATGAGATCTCAGGTACCGTCAGTGTTTGTCCACTCGCAGAAAGCATTTAGCTCTCAGTTTAAGATGGATTTGAACTGCATGTGAAATGTTCACATAAACGAATAAACTGTGGTGTGATGCATATTTATCAGTCATACATAAAAGTAACTGGTAAGAAACAGGTTTCTGAAGATTTCTGCACTCAAAATCAAATAGATGCAAATCGTAAATAATAAACTATGCCATGATTTATCTAAATAATTATTGTTTTCCAAATGCATTTATTTAAATTGCATAGCATCAGAATTATTACAGTAAACCATAAAATATACTTTAAATAAATCTTAACTATATATATATATATATATATATATATATATATATATATATATATATATATATATATATAAACCTTAAACTTATTTTATTTTAGCTTGTTGCCAAGGATGCATTTTTTGTTTTTATTTAACTTGATGTTCTACAACATTTTTTTTTTATAATTAAAACAAGTTAAATAAAAAGAAAGTAGTAAAAATGGCAAAAAAAAAAAAAAACTTTAACTAAAATTTAAATAAATTAAAATTAAATAATTTTTTACAACAAATTACAAAAACTTCAGCTGATAATAAAATAAAAACTGAAAATATATATGAAATAAAAATCTATAAAAACTGTAGATAAAAAATAAATAAATTACTAATTAGTAATTTTTTTTAACGTTTTAACAAAATAAAAATGTCTAAAATAAATTAACAAATTAAATTTATTCAGTTAAGAAGTATGAACATGCAAATTTGGCTAAAGCCTATGGAACAAGCAATATTTAATTAGTTAAAATATATGAGATTGAATGAAGTAAAAATTAATAAGGTTTATAGACATACAAAAAATATATATATCAAAAACTAATAAACATTACAACACACACACATATTAAAACCTTAACTAAAATTAAAATGAAACTCATTCAAAATGTTAATACAAATTATAATAGGACTAAAATAATACTGTTTTGAATCATCACAAATCTGTTGAATCTAAAATGTAATTTAGTCTGAAGATGGCTGAAATATGTCTATAGCTGTGGAACAAGCAATATTCAATTAGTTACAATGTGTGAGATTATTGCATTATTTATGACACAAACCAGTTACAGAATTCTTTATAGACTTCTTTATAGACACGTTCAGTTTATTAGTTTGTCAAAACTGTCTAATCCAAATCGATGGACATTTCATATGCAAACACATAAATCTTTAACTTGGGCTAAAAATATTGATTGCAAATATGATTGCTTATTCATCTCCATTATCTCATTCTCCATCATCCAAACCATCTCCCTGTGCATTAAAGCTGCCATCATCATATTCATAAGGAAGAACCCAAGGCTGCTGTGTCAAACTTGAATATCTTTAATAAAATACTAATGAACTAGTTTATAAATATGATTTTGAATGACCTGTCCTAAACTTGGGCTGTTTGTGTCCCCAGCCCAGTAATTTACTGTTGCTCGCCGCTTTATTCAATCATCACTTTGTGTTTGACGTGTGCAACAGTTGAGAATTTCATTTCACTCACAAAGTTCAGATACATCAGCGCTCTAGACAACCAACTGCAGGATTAATGGAGGATGAAGGCTTTTCTTCGTTGGTGTATCCGAGTTTCGGGGCTTCTTTGAGCCGACACATGTGCGCTTCGTCATTCCACACAGCTGTAGCACTGGTGCTCGTCCAAGGGGGGCCAGAAAACAGAGGAAGAAAGAAAGAGAGAGAGAGAGAGAGAGAGAGAGAGAGTTAAAATAGAAAACACAAGGCTGTCTTATTGCTGCCAGAGGAGCGAAGCCTCCATCTGAAAGCAATCAAGAGTTTCTCAACAGCCCTGGCTTTATATAAGACCTCGATGTGCTCCAGTCCTCACAAGTCTGCACTAAATTCTCATGAATACACATGAACTATCCTCTGTGCAGCTTCTCTCTGTTTTTAATTATTTATGCACTAATACCTTATAAAAGAGGAGCTTCTTCAGGCAGAAACAGTGCTTTGGGATTGAACTGAACTTTGGACGATTTGACTTTCAGCAAGGCTTCACGACTTCTCACAAACAATAATAAGTGGCAGAGTTGATCATTTTTTTACACTTATAACTAATATTTATATCACTTGCACTAAATAAGTTAGGCCATGTTTTAAAAAAATTCATATTTTTGCATAATGTTACTCTTAGTTATTAGACTTTATTCATTTATTTATAACAGTACACTTTTTGTTGTTGTTGTTGGCGATAATATTAAAACCCAATCGTTTTTTATGACATTTTCATAATCTTCATATTCATTTAAATTTATAATGAAATGTGCAGAATTTAAATATTTAAACCTTTAAATGGACAATTACATGAAACATTATATTGTCTTTGTTATAGTATGCTTTTAGATGCATTTAACTTTTAATTTTCAACAATATTTTACAACTTTTAGAAAATATCCCAAGTAATAAGTGATAAAATTCTGATTTTGTATTTTTCATAGAATTTTAATATAAAATGAGAATTTTATCTTTTTTTTCTTTTTTTATAAAATTGACATTTAAGAATTTTTCCCAATATATACTATTAGCTGTCATTTATTTATTTATAAGTATTTTTTGATCATAACATTAAAATGCACCCAGTAGTTATTTTGATTTGCTCATAATCTGTATTTAATAAGATGAATTATGCATTTTGCATAATTGCATAATTTGCGTATTTAAATGCATAAAGAAACAATCTAAAAACATAATTTTGTTTGTGTTTTATTATGCTTCCAGATGAGCCTTTGACTTCTTTTTTTCCTGTCAGCAATATTTTCTAAAACTTTAAGAAAATATCCCAGGTAATGTGACAATGTATTAATTTAGATTTCACCAAATGAGGCTATATTTAGACAAATGCAATTTTTTATTTATTTATTTATTTACACACACAACAATTTTTGTTTTTGGTGAAAACATCAGCACAGAAACATTATTTAGTGTATCTTATATTATGTTTTTTAATATGAGGAAGTTTTATTTTGTTAAAAGCAAGGCCCACATTTGAACCCATTGAGGAGATTTACCTGTTCCCTCAGTCTGAGTGTGAAAAAGAGACGGGCGAGTTCTTCTTCTTCTCCTAAAGCTGTTGGGTGTACTGTATGTAGGTTGTGTCCTCTGAAGGGTGACTTTGAGAGTGTTGAGTGTCCTGCTAACCTCTGACTGAACACTGGGACCCAGCCTGCCCCCTTGTGGTTCAGCATGGTATTTAACCCCTACACTCACCACAATAACGCAGAACTGACCTGACACTTGTAAGGGAGTAGAAAGAAGCTGAAACAAGCTATCAAACATCATCTGAGCGTGAGCCAGTGAGATCGAAATAAGAAAATGTGTCCTAAACCATCACACCACAATATGAGCACATACTGCCACGATGCAGGGGCTTCTGGGTACAAGCATGGGATTTACACTATATGTATATTTATTTAATTTTATTGCTTAAAACAATTTAGTGAGGTGTTTATTTATTTATTTATTTAACTGAATTAATCTTTTAAGTACATTTATCTTGTTAAAAATATAATTAGATTGAATCTTAGAATCTCAGATCATATTTCACCCCAAAATCAAAAGTGTAAAAAAAAAAAATGCTTTTGCCAAAAGAAAATGAAGCTTATTTTAATGTGTTAATTAATTATTTAAAATCGTATTTTAGGATTTTTTTTCCTTATTTGTGTATCTATCTATCTATCTATCTATCTATCTATCTATCTATCTATATATATATATATATATATATATATATATATATATATATATATATATATATATATATATATATATATATATATATATATTATTCCCATTCCTGTAAAACTATAAAATATATTATTAGTATTTTTTCATCAATAAATACTACATTATTAAGTTTTTCTTAGTAAATTTTACACACATTTATAAAGGAATGTGAAGTAACAAATTCAATTCAATGTAAAATTTGGATGTTAAAAAACAAAACAAATTTAAATTTTCATTTTATAAGACGCGTAATCTTTGTGTGAAAAATCATATAAATGCTTAATATAAATGAAAATGATTAGATAATTATGTAATCTTATTATAAAAATAAAGAGACTGAGATTTTTTTTTACATAGCAGTAATATTGTATAATATACAATATATAAATATATAATTGTTATAATTTGGGGTTTAAGTTTAAAACAAGATAAACATATTAATTTGTTCTTTTATTTATCCTTTCATTTATAAGGTTTTCCGAGATCAACCCATTTATACGTTACATTTACATATAAACATTATACATTTTAGTGTAAAACAAGACTATTAAATATATATATATATATATATATAATTTTTTTTTTTTTTTTTACATTTATTTATAAGAATAGGATTTGTTGCAGTGTGTGTTCAACCTCTTCTAGAAATCACTGTATCTGGACGAGCATCGATCTTCATCCACACACATTTCAGCTCATCACATACTGTCTCCCGCTTCACAGGAAAAGTGTCCCTTTCTGTCCTCCCCCTTCACATTCTCCTCTCTTCCTCCTCTGCCTGCACTTTTCCTCACACTTGTCATTTTCATCCCTCTCTCCTCCATCACCCGTCACTAAACAGCCTATCCTGGACGCACACTGGGGGATTCTGCCACAGGTGGGTATGTGGGTATGACGGGGCGCTTCACTGCATGCCTCTGCCTGCGTCTCTGACCCCCGCCAGCTAGCGCTAGCTCATCTGCCCAATTACCATCAGCACTGATCGAGCACTAATTACAAAGTGCCATTATATGTCAGTATCTGGCATTGCTCAGTCGACAGTCAGCCACTGCAAAGAGCCAAACTCTATCGGAGAATATTAAATTAACTGCTTCAAGTCATCCAGTGCAACAGTTCAACCAGCGGATAGGTTTGGTTCAGCTGTTTCTCTTCATCCAACTAATCAAATCGTCTAAATGAACTAATTCTGAACACTAATCGAAGTCTTTGTTTATGAGGATCATCTGATTGTAAGACTATGTTCACTGTATAAAGACGATAAAAGTGTGGGTTGCATGTTTTATAGAATGGTGTGTGCAATAAACAATGCTTGCCAATTAATCATGATGCATCTGTTACAAAAGTACAGATAAAAAAAGAAATAAATTAATAGTTTTATTCAGTAAGGATGCATTAAATTGATTTTATTTGCATCATATTAAATATATAGCATCTCCTCTGGCTAAAGCAGTGTTGGTTGCATGTGCAGGCCTTGCATGACCATATGAGCAAGTTACTTGTCATATGTTGGATACTTATATCCAAACTGACTTGCACTAAATGCAATAAAGATCCGACGCTCTTAAAAATAAAGGTTCCAAAAGGGAGTTTCCGATTTAACCATTTTAGGTTCCGCAAAGAATCTTCCAGCTGTTAAAAGAGACATTTTTTCTTAGTGTGAAGAACATTTGAATCATCTCAAGAACCTGCATTTGAAAGGTTCCTGGGATGTTAAAGGTTCCATCAATAAAGAACCTTCATTTTTAAAAGTATAGAGTCTCATGTTGTGTCTGAAGGTTTGACGGTGGTCTTTATTGTGACTGGGTTCTTCTGAGCTGCTAACCGAGCTCCTTGACCTCGATCTGGAGGGGCCTTGAGTCATTGTGTTGGCCTTGTTCTGGAGTACTTTGGAGAAATGACATTCTCTGCAATTAATTAAACAGAAATGAGTTTCTTCTCCTAAAGAACTCTTAGTCTGTCCTTTACATCAGAAAAGTTGAAGTGAGTGAAATGGCCTTCATTCCTTCATCTGAGCTCTTAAGTAGACATTCATTAGATAAAAATCCAAGTTAGATTCATTGTAAAACTTATTTTTCGTCATCTAGAACGGTTTAATGAAACGTACTGGGTTCAACAACAACAAAAAGATAATCTAATTGAAAGACTTGTTTTGGGTTTCTTAATGATTCTGACTAATGCTGACACTCAATGCATGGCGCATTCATCACTCATTATGATCGCTGTTTCTGCTGGCTCTTCCAAAAATGTGCACCCCAGTGTGATGGTACTTTACTTTCTGTGGTCTGAGGTGAACGACGAAACCCAGTTAATCAGCAATAAGTATAAGCAACAAGCACCAGGAAAAACCCTTGCAACATCATTTCCCCTTTAACAGATGGAGACAAAAGTTTTCAATAATGACCAGTTCATTACTGAATATTTAAAATCATACACTCATAAAAATAAAGGTTCTAAAATGGGGTTCTGCAGTGATGCAAAAAACATTTTTGGTTCCTCAAAGAACCTTTTAATGAACAGTTCTGAAAAATCGAAAGAATCTTTTTCCGCTCTAAAGAAACTTTGGTGGAAAGAAAATTGTTCTGTGGGTGTTTGAGGAACAATCGATTAAGGACCTTTAGTCCTTAAGTGTATTAATATTATGGTTTCCATTTGCTTAATCAAAGAGAAAAAGGGCTTTTTCATTCATGGTAGATCTTGAAATGTGGTTCTTGCCCGTAGTCTCAAATGTTTTAATAGTAAATGCCATTGTCCTCTCTCTCTCTCTCTCTCTCAAACAGATGGAGAAATCACCTCTAAACCCATGGTGCTGTTCCTCGGACCCTGGAGCGTGGGCAAGTCCTCCATGATCAACTACCTGTTGGGTTTGCTGGACACTCCTTACCAGCTATACACAGGTAAACTGTGGTCTGTGCTGCTTGTCAAGTGGTTTTTGATATTAAAGGGGGGGGGGGGGGGGGGCGTGACGTGTGGGCGGAGCTAAAGAATCATGAGCGCGAGTAGGCTTTTGTGTTGAGAGCGTTTGGAAGCTGTGACATTACCGTGAGGAAAAACACATCCAAAAAAAACCATGGGTAACAGTCAGATTCAGCCGTTTATTTATGATCCAGAATCAGATCCCGAGGCTGAAACTGAACGAGAGCAGCAGCAGCAACGACTTGCTCCGAGCGGGGCTCGAACCCGGGTCTCCAGCATGGGAGGGGACGCACTAACAAGGAGGCAGAGATATTTGAAGCAGTTTTACTCACCGCCTGCGGTTCCAACACATGATCGTGACCCTTTTTCGTTGGGATTGCATCATCCTTAAGAAATAAACGATACGCAAATCCGTCGTCAAACTGGGCCTTGTTTGTAAAACAAGCATCTTCGAAATGCAGGGAACAAACAAAAACACTTGCACAACTCCGTTGATGCTCTGTAAAAAATAAACTCCATCCACTGGTCCCTTAATGCTGTTTTTTCTTTGGTAATCTGTGCAGGGTTGTCTTGCCCTGGCAACCAAAAACACACTCCTTTTGTGACTTTTCGCGACGCTCTCGCTCTGATCAGTGAATCGCTCTGATCAGTGATTGTCTGTGCTCAGCCTCTCAGTGTTCTGCTATACGGGAGCGCGCGCTCTTCCGGCAGACATGCCCTTAGGACCCATATAAGGAAATTCCGTCACACAGACCCATACTCGAAAAAAAAATTCCAAAACTTGTGACAAACCGGAAGGAGTATTTTGGGAACAAAAATACTCCTTCAAACGTACAACTTAATTTTTGAAACTTTGTCCATGTTTAGCATGGGAATCTAACTCTTTAACAGTGTAAAAAACTCAGTATGCATGAAATAGCATTTCACCCCCCCTTTAAAGTACTTTATTACAAATGTGCATCATCTTCTGTTCATCCAGGTGCTGAGCCCACTACCTCAGAGTTTACCGTCATCATGCACGGCGAGAAGATCCGCACCGTGGAGGGCATCGTCATGGCTGCCGACAGCTCTCGCTCCTTCTCCCCGCTGGAGAAGTTCGGCCAGAACTTTTTGGAGAAGCTGGTTGGCATCGAGATGCCCCACAAGCTCCTGGAGAGGGTCACATTCGTGGACACGCCTGGAATCATTGAGAACCGCAAACAGCAGGAGAGAGGTACAAACTTCTCCATCATCACCACTGATTTCTGTAATATCATGGTTCGTATGGTTCCCCAAATTACTGATTTGAAAAAACTAAATCCTCCAGATACCCTGTATTTAACATCTCAATTTATGAATAATAATTATTTATTTATATTTCTTGTCCCACTTCAAGGTTACCCATTCAACGACGTGTGCCAGTGGTTTATCGATCGTGCCGACCTCATTTTCGTGGTTTTTGATCCCACCAAACTGGACGTCGGTCTCGAGTTGGAGATGCTCTTCCGGCAGCTGAAAGGTCGGGAGTCCCAGATCCGTATCATCCTCAATAAAGCCGACAGCTTGGCGACCCAGGACCTCATGCGCGTCTACGGCGCCCTCTTCTGGAGCCTGGCGCCCCTCATTAACGTGACCGAGCCCCCGCGCGTCTACGTCAGCTCCTTCTGGCCCTACGACTACGCACCGGACACCAGCCGCGAACTCTTCAAACGTGAGGAAATATCCTTGCTGGAAGATCTGAACCAAGTGATCGAGAACCGTCTGGAGAACAAAATCGCGTTCATCCGCCAACACGGCATCCGCGTTCGCATTCACGCCCTCCTGGTGGACCGCTATGTTCAGACCTTCAAGGAGAAGATGAGCTTCTTCAGTGACCCCGAACTGGTCTTCAAGGAGATTGTGGACGATCCCGACAAGTTCTTCATTTTTAAATCCATCCTGGCCAAAACCAACGTCAGCAAGTTCGACCTGCCCAACCGAGACGCTTACCGCGATTTCTTCGGGATTAACCCAGTGAGCAGCTTTAAGCAACTGTCGGCCCAGTGCTCCTACATGGGTGGTTGTCTACTGGAGAAGATCGAGCGCGCCATCACCCACGAACTGCCCTCTCTGCTCGGCAGCATCAACTCCGGCAAGAACCCGACCCTGTCCTCCTGCGAGGTCACCGGCTGCGGGGAAAAGCCCAAGAACCGCTACCGGCGAAACTGAGAGAAGAAAACCAGGTGGGAGGGAGGCCGAGGAGGAGGACGAGAGAACGAAAGGAGGAACGGTGGAGCGAACAAACCGAGGAGGAGCAGTGGAGCTAATCCTGTTCCTGCCACGGGTCCGTTTGAGTCAATGGAGACGGATCTCACGGGACTTTGTTTTTTTGCGTGAAGAGGTTGTGTTTGGGGATATTTGAGGGCGGGGGATTCTGGGACGGGGTGGAGGGAGGTTCTTGTGAAATCTTGAGGCGGAGTTTCTTGTGAATGCGAGGAGAGCGCGCCAAAATAACTCTCCTCTCTTTCCGCACTACTTTTATAAACTGTCTGCAGTTTTGGAGGGAAAAATGTGTACGCATGGAAAACAAAAATGGCTGACACACACTTAAAAAAATTTAAAAAATTGCAAAAATAAAATATCCTGAGACTGAAAATGGGTATCAGCTGCCTTAAATGTGAACAGTGATTCAATTGTCATGTTTTAAACTTACTGAATCAGTTCCCAGTTGTGCGATTTTCCACCGTCTTTTGGGGTTGATAGTTCACTTTTATAGGTTAGTAGTAACAATGGATGATCATTTTTTTCTTCAGACTGATAAGCTACTAGAATTTTTACACTGCATGTTATGATAAATATCAGTTTGTTTCTTTCACATTTCCACTTATCCACGTTGTATACCACAATAAAAAATGATCTACACTCTTCAAAATAAAGGTTCTGAAAGGAGGTTTTCACAGCAATGTGATAGATGTGGTCTATTTGGGCTTCTTCAATGAACTTGCAAAGGAATAGTTCACCCAATAATTTGAAAATCTTATTTCTTTATATTATTTCTTAATATTTCTTTAACTGAACTGTTCTTTCTTAGTGTAACATTTTAACAAACGGTTCTTAAAGGTTCTTCACGGAACCTTCGATGCCAAAACAGAACCTTCATTTTTAAAAGTGTATTTAAAATTCCACAACTAATAGCCAGGTCTTATGTAATGGTTGGGGTTTTGTGTGGAAATAATCACATTAATCTAGATATCTAGATAGATGTTACCTCAGAAAGCTGCCTTTTTATGAGCTTTATGGGATGTATGGTAGTCAACAGTGAACATAGCACAAACAGTGCAGTTCTGTGGGAGCGACAAAACTGCAATAAAGTGTTGTTAACCAAGCTGTCTGTTTTTTTGGAGTTGGGTCGTGGGGGTTAATAGACTCGGATCTCTTCAGCTTTCTATTGTCTTTCTTTCTGTATCTATTCCCTGTTAAGTATCAAGGTCACTCTTTGTTCCCACCTCCAAAAATAGACTCAAGATGAACCGTGGTGTCGCTGTCAGATTTAGATGTTAACCGCAGGTAAGTGCTGAAAGATGTATAGTCAGCTGTATATTGCAGGTGTGTTTTCTGAGGCAGGTGGGAGATCACAGGGGTTGTCGTAAATATAGCAAGTCCATTAAAACACACAGTGGAAGTGAATATTGCTCAAGCCCTGAGCATGCTTGTTTAAAAATGTGACAAAATCTCTGATGTTTAGTAGTATCAAACTACAGATCACCATAACAAGCGCATTCAAATGACCTGGCAACCAACCACAAATTTTGCATGTGCAAACTCCCCTCTCATGATTTTCAGGCAGTGTAAAATCTAATATTAAAAGTGAAAATGATTTTTCAAACACTTCTAATTAGCCGTCCACATCTGTTGAAGTTGCTGTGCCGGTAGTTGTCCACTAGAGTGAGCACAGAATGAGAAGTGCTATTGCATCACATTGATGTGAGGACAAAGCAACAGTATTTGCCCAACGCAATCCCGAGGCAAGGAAGTGCAAACCATTTTTGCCAACATGAGGTGAATGAAATAACGCAAAATATTAAATGAAAAAGGTCAAGCGTTACAAAATGCTCATTATGAAACAGGGCATGTGTGAGGTCGACATAAAAATAAGCATTTTTGATTGAGAGAAGAGAAACATTTCTAAAGTGGATTATTATGATGTTTTAATCAGCTGTTTGGACTCTCATTCTGACGGCACCCATTCACTGCAGAGGATCCACTGCTGAACAACTGATGTAATGCTACATTTTCTCCAAATCTGTTCCAATGTGATATTTTTTGGGGGTTCTCTAAGAACCTTCAAAGGAATTGTTCACTCAATAATGAATATTTCTAAGATTTGAAAATATGTAGAGGAGTTTATATCCTCACCAGATCAGATTTGGAGAAATTGAGCAGTATATTCAGGGAATCTACATCTACATTTTGGATGGTCTGAGGGTGAGGAAATTTTTAGCTAAGTTAAATTCCTGGATGAACTATTTCCTGCAATCAAGGTACTAATATGGCACTAATTGCAAAAAAAGAACTCCTCAAACAGTAATATATATAGTGCATTTAGTATATAGTGCTTGAATCAAATGCAGACTTTAAAAAAAATAGTTTTCCCACAATACTGCATAATATATGTAGCTCAAACAGTACTGTAGTACATGGTAAAAAAAAATCTAATGCAACTACCAAATGCATAACTGTACACAAATCCATTGCAAACTCACTTTCAGCTCAATTCTGATAAGAAACGCACACTTTACACCTTCACAGCATTTCCTGGTGGATTAAATCATGTGCCATCCCACACAATTATTCCATTTCCCTCTGAAATACGTCACATAACTGAAGTAAATTGGGTTGCTGATGTCTTTCATGTTGCTTTTAATGAACAGATTGTAATCAAGGAAATTTCCTCATTGGGCTCCTGTATCTGTTATTCAGTGGTTAACGCGTTGAATAGAAGATGTAACAGCTCATTTTGCAGCACTGCTCGAGAAACAAATGTGCAATATGACTGTCGCATTCAATAGCAGTATGAAGCCAGTGTCCCGTCGCCAAACAATATTAATCTTAATGAGTTAATAATGGCATGGGTCTGCGCGCATGTGTGAGGACACGGCCCACTGATCACATATTTCAAAGCAGACTGTGCTATATTCCCCCCAGAGCAAGGGAAGCCCCCACAACATCAGGGCCGCCTCTGAAAGCTTCTGAAGTCATACTCACACATTCACACGTTTCAGATGGCTGAAGGCTGAAGTTTGTCTTGCTCTCAGATGTGATTGGAGAGCAGGTCTGGAAGCTGCATTGCAGCAGCTCGGGCTCGTCGTGACTCCAACTCAGAGGGAGGTGTGCGAGTGAACTGTAACGGGGGACTGTGTAACATGTTCAAAGGGAATGGTGTCTCTCAAGGACTTTTTCTGTCTTCGTGAATGTGTTTCAGTAAACCGAAAGGTGTAAGTAGAAAAACATATGTTTTATTGAGTGAATATCACAAATAGATGTCTGGGTTCAATTTCACCCCAGAAAACTAAAATAAATGTTCCATAGTTTATTATTATTATTATTATTAGCAGTGCATTTAATTGCATGAAAATAATGTAGTTAAATAATTCATTGTTCCTTTATTTTCCTCAGTGAAAATATCCCCATTGACTTTGGGATGAAATATAACCTGGACTTGTTCTTGAGAGGTTTTTATTAGAACGCATTCCATGAATGGTTTCGCTCTTTTTGATTTTTTTTTCAGAAACAACATAATTTACCCTAAGAACAAGCAGTGTACTGTGGTAAGAAACCTGTCACCTTTCTGTGTCATGACCCAGCAGCTCCAGAGACACACACGGCTGCAGTTCTCCTGGGAATCCCTTTTGAAACAGTCTTCTGAAGCTTTTTACGCATCTTAGCCTCTCGCCGGCTTCCAAAACAACATAATCACTTTGATTCAGCCACAGTTGCTAACACAGCAGCCGAGAAAAGAGACTCTACTAATTAAAACATGCGGATTAAAGACTTACGGTTTATTTTGGGAATAATTTCATAAACTGGGATCAACATTTAATCACAAAATTGGTGGATTTGGTGAGTATTACGGAAAACATTGTGGAAAAATGTTTCATAAACCCTTTGGCAGAGCTGATCTGGAAAGCGAAGACTTCCAGGAACCGAGCAATGATTATTTAATTACAATATGATTGATATGTGACCCTGGAGGACAAAACCAGTCATAAGTCGCATGCACGGGTGAATTTCGTAGCAATAGCCAACAATACATAAGGGTCAAAATTATAGATTTTTTCTTTTATTCTGAAAATCATTAGGATATTAAATAAAGATCATGTTCCATAAAGATATTTAGTAAATTTCCTACCATAAAAATCAAAAGTTTAATTTTGCTTAGTAATATGCATTGTTAAGAACTTCATTTGGACAACTTTAAAGGCCATTTTGCAACCTCAGATTCCAGATTTTCAAATAGTTGTATCAAAGCCAAAGATTACCTTATGCTAACAAACCATACGTAAGTGGAAAGCTTTCAGATAATGTACAGTATAAATCATAATAAATATCTATCTATCTATCTATCTATCTATCTATCTATCTATCTGTCTGTCTGTCTGTCTGTCTGTCTGTCTGTCTGTCTGTCTGTCTGTCTGTCTGTCTGTCTGTCTGTCTGTCTGTCTGTCTGTCTGTCTATCTATCTATCTATCTATAAAAAACAACGAAAAATAACCAGACAGACAGACAGATATGAAAGTTAATGTGTTTCTATCTAGTAGTGTCAAGTCAATGCTAAATTGGTCTGGTTGATTCCATATTGCTCTCAATATGACAGCTGTGTCTCCCCCTGCATTACACGTCATTGATTGGACCATACCAACACCCCCACTCTTACCCCCTCCGTCCCCTCCACATCCAACCCCTTTTGACAGCTCTCGGTGACGCGCGTCAGTCTTGGGGACGCGCTCCGACGCGAACACTGCGGTTTGAGAAGAGCCCCCCTCCATGTGAATGCGTGCGTGCTCGCCACCCGTCCTGTGTTTCTGTCTCCGGAGCGTGCACGCACGCCTTTATCCCCACCTCTTTAATGTATTTCCAGCATCTGCTGGACTTGTACAGACACCGCGTCGGATTGCGAATACAGATGGAGATCTCACTGAAGTCTGATGGCCACCGGCGCACCCGAGCTGCGCGAAAGCACACGAGTCAACTGTGATACACTGGCATGTGTCACGAGAGCCAATTAGCTGTGCGCTGATGGGGAGCATAGAGGAACCGGCTGAGAAAGAGATTTGTGTGGACATCACAGGAAAAACTGCCCGTGGAAATAAGTCCTGAAGAGAAACCAAAGAGGCACTTCACCACTGTGAGTCTATGGAGAGAGAAGTGCAGTCTTTCTGTTTTCTCTACGAGGAAAGGAAACTTAAATGACTTCTGACCAGCAAAGTGATTACATTTTTCACTTAAAGCACTTTTACAACGTGCATTGATATAAATGGCTTAAACTGCTATCAAACAGCCAAACCTGAATTAAGATCACAGTGATTTGCGTCTGTGGTGATATCCTGGACATACAGTCATTTATGCATCTTGAATGATAAGTTAATTCATTTGCGCAATCTTCATGATTTTTATCCTGTTACGCACATTTAATTCGCAATAAAAGCGCTTGCAAGATTCGGAGCTGGAATCAGGAAAGGTCGGTGCTCCAGACAAGAGAAAATAAACGCTACATGCCGTTTAAGAAGAAGACTGACTGAATTCTACGTATTTTTTAACAACAGTAACGCTGTTGTGCCCTTTATGTCCGTCTGACAGGACGCGGAGTCAAAAGAGGGCGGACGATTTACTTTTAAGAAACCGTGTTGAGTTATTGTTCTCTATTAGCTTAAATAATGTAAAAACACATCTTGTTTTTTTGTTTTTGTTTGTTTTTTACATACTCATCAGCTGCTGGACTTTTTAAATGTTTAATTGATCAAGAGTTTTTGGACTTTATTATGCATGACTGTGTTGGATATGAGGAATACCATAACTTACGTCAAGCATAAATGCTGACAGTCCTCTAAATTGTCTCATAAATACATTTTTATTCTTGAAAACCAATGTTATGGCTCATTTATGAAGAAAATTGTGCACTTGGGATCCGAATGGAGTTAAGAAGTTCCCTAAGGAGTCAAAGCAAACAGTCCTTGACCTGAGTCTTCATTTTTGTGGTGTTATTATGTAACTTTGATTCATCAGTGAGAGGTGAGAGAACATTTTTGATTCACTTGTAGTAAGTCAAAAGACTCCATGCGCCTGGGATAAACCTCTCCGACCCATGTGCGTCAAGAAAGACAGAAGAGAAGAGGAATGCGCTATTGACGTCATGAGGTGAAATAACCAAAAAATCCTGGAACTGTCTATAAATGCCTGAGTAAATTTTTTATCTTCTAGTAGTCAAAGCTGTTTGCCACCTCCATTCTCCATTTGATTCCACCTCTTGATTCTTTTTCCACCCAAGCACCACTCCCAGCTTGCCTCTGATCTAAACGCTATCATGGCTTCTCCTCAACATCAACATCTGCTGTTTCACAACAGCGAAGTAAGCTGTGACTCCAGCGGCAATGGTGCTGTGTCTGTGCGGATCAGCAGCACCAAGCCACACAAACAGCAGCGTGGGAGTCTGGGCGCCAGCGCCATGTGCAGCATCATCGGGGGCTCCAAACATTGCAAGTACAGCATCTCCTCCAGCTGTAGCTCAGGCGAATCTGCCATCCGCAGACCAGTGGTCAAAGGCCTCCGAACTCAAAGGAAGATGCCGCAGCTGTTTGAAAGGTCGGCTGGACATTTCTGGAACCCCAAGTTTGACTCCAACATTCTGGAGGAAGCCTGCCGCGAACGCTGTCTCCCTCAAACGCAACGGCGTTTCCGCTGTGTGTTGTTTTACTTGGCGGCCGCAAGCCTCCTTTGGGGATTGTTCTTCATCGCTAATGCTAATCGATGTGAACGGACTGCCTTCTTATTGCCCACGGCTGCCTTCCTACTCCTCTGTTCTGTCCTGTTCGTCTTCACGTTCACCCGGTTCTACGCCCACTGCTACAATCAAGCCTCGCTGTTGCTCATTGTGGTGACGTTTGCCCTCACTCTTGCACCTCAGATACAGACCTCTGGCTTTAGTGACTTTAATGATCCTCCTTTGAAGGATGAAGAGGATGCAGGCGACTTCAGTGGTGCAGAGGATAAAAATCTGACATTTGAAGCCAACCGCAGTGAAGGTCCAGTTGCTCCTTGTTTATCCCCAGTTGGCACCTTCTCTCTAGGCATGGAGGTGCTTTCATTGCTCTACAGTTTCCTCCACGTCCGTTTGTATGCTTCGCTCCTGCTCGGCTTGCTCTACTCAGTGCTTTTTGAGACTCTTGGCTGGATGCATTTGATTCAAGGCAATGGCTGGAGGAACTCCACCGAGGAACATTTGGAAACGCTCTACTGGCTGATCCCAGGTAGGGCTATTTTGCATGTCTGCGCCCACGTCATTGGCATCCACCTTTTTATTATGTCCGAAGTGCGTTCACGCAGCACGTTCCTCAAGGTCGGCCAAGCCATCATGCATGGGAAAGACTTGGAGGTGGAAAAGGCCCTGAAGGAGCGGATGATCCACTCGGTGATGCCTCGCAGGGTGGCTGATGAGCTCATGAAGCAGAGCGATGACGACAATGACAACTCGGTTAAGCGCTACTCAACGGGAGCAGTCATTGCAGGTGCCTCCAGCCCAAAGAGCACCAAACACAAAAAGACATCAATACCTCGAGGACAGATCATCTTTCGGCCGTTCAACATGAAACGCATGGAGCCGGTCAGCATCCTGTTCGCGGACATTGTGGGTTTCACCAAGATGAGCGCCAATAAGTCAGCGCATGCCCTGGTGGGACTCCTCAACGACTTATTTGGGCGCTTCGATCGCCTGTGTGAGCTCACGTGTTGCGAGAAGATCAGCACGCTGGGAGATTGTTACTATTGCGTGGCTGGTTGTCCCGAACCAAGAGAGGACCACGCATACTGCTGTGTAGAGATGGGGCTTGGGATGATCCAGGCCATTGAACAGTTCTGTCAAGAAAAGAAAGAGATGGTGAACATGCGTGTTGGCGTCCATACTGGCACCGTGCTTTGCGGGATCCTCGGCATGAAGCGTTTTAAGTTCGACGTCTGGTCCAATGATGTCAACCTAGCCAATCTTATGGAGCAGTTGGGTGTTGCCGGGAAGGTGCACCTTTCAGAGGCCACGGACAAGTTTTTGGATGACCGGTACTTGCGAGAAGACGGGCGAGTTACAGAAAGGATTGGACCAAGTGTGGTTGCAGATCAGCTTAAAGGTAAGATTTGCATTTCTAGTGACTAACACGGTGTACATGAGTATGTTTCCTTGTCTAGCGCTGTGATTAATCTTTGTTGTGAGGACTAAAGGCTGATTTATACTTCTGCGTCAGACCTATGCCGTAGCCTTTACGCCGAAGGCTATGCATTTGGTTTCATTTATTCTTCTGCAGTATTGTCCGCGTTGACATGCAGAACAAGAAGCGGCTCGTCAGAGAAGCATTATAGCCGTGACGGCGGCAAATAAATATCAAATAATTAAATAATTATTTAAAACTACAAAGTGAGACAACAAGGGAACAAGAGAAGATGGCATTATTTCCATCTCCACAAGGTCTTGTACATAGACTGTTTAAAAACATGGACGTAGTGTCCGTGACCACACCCATAGGTTTCCGAAGAGAGTTTTTGAAACCAAAAGTGGGCGGAGCGGGCTGTCGCCATCTTGGCAGTGTGTCACCGTGCGTCACTCCGAGGTAATCAAAAATAGGCAAAAAGGTGGGAGCTGGTTGCTGAAACCATGCTCACCTAGAACGGCGATGGTGACAGCAGCGGGAATCCACCTTTCACTCAAGTGGCCACACCCCTAATTATGCAGAATTTTAAGGCTTAATATAATTTAAACGGATGAGTTATAAAAAAATTCACCCCCCTCACAGTTGTCATGAAGGGTAAAATTAGCTATATAGACCAAAATAATTTTTTGAACCTGGCTGTTAACTTTTCTTTTCCTGCTGTAAAGTTAGCCATTTTAACATGGGGAGTTTATGGGACTGACTCCCTTTTGCAGCCAGCCTCAAGCGGCCAGTCGATGAATTACAGTTTTAGTCACTTCCGTATGGGCTTCACAAGAGAGAGCGGGAGGTTGCCGCTTGGCCTTGTACCACAGCAGATTAATATTGTTGGTCACGGACAACTACTGATGTATAATGATATGTAGTACAATAAATTGAAAGACACTTGTTCTTTGGTTTGTTTTATTTTATATATGAACGTGTAACATTAAAATGTATTAAAGTGCACATAAACACACAAAACTCAAGTACACATGGAGGGAGGGGTTCTAGCAGACCAATCACAGTGCTTGCGGCATGTAGAATTGATGCACTGTTAGAATTTTGGAGAGGTGCACGTCAGGCTACAGCATAGGCTACAGTTTAGGTCATGCGTCTATGCATAGGCTACAGTGTAGGTTTGACGCAGAAGTATAAATTAGCTGGCTTCAGAAGGGGACTATTAGGGATTTGTAGAGTCATTTTTTTCCTCATTTGTAGAGTCATTTTCTACATATGATAATGTTTTTCGTTCAGTGGTCATCAAAGCAAAATTAGCATTTGCAAGTGGCAAATTAGAAAAAATCATGTCATGTTAGCATGAAATGCTAATGTTTGCAAACAGTTGTTGCATATCTATCCTTTCATTTAAAGGAATAGTACACCCCCCCCCCAAAAAAAAAAAAATATACATATGTACTAACCCTCTTGTAGTTTCATATGTGCCTTATTTCTGTGGAAAACAAAAAGAGAGGGTGTAAGTAATATTTAATATTATATAATATAAATTATTAAGATTGGTTTTAATTTAAGCTTTGGTATTTTAACGTGCATTTTTTATTTGCTAATTTACATATTATTATTTATTTGTGTTTAATTTATTTAAACTAGTAATTTTAAATGTATATTAAATATTTAGAATTTTTTGAGTGAACTGTCCCTTTAATAGCTACTAAAGAGATTCAAGTTGCCGATTTGTTTGATTCATGTCTTGCAAAAAGGGTTGTAATTTTATTTGTTACCTGATTTAATGCACTTTCTGATCAGCAAACAACAAAGACAAATTAGCATTTGCAAATTAGTAACCTTTTTTTGCATGCTTTTAAGGTTAGCATGCAAGCTGTAGTTGTTTTATTCTGCACATTTTGAATTTCAAGCTAACCTCTCCTTTGGCTTAATGGCTGGTCACCTCACTTACATCAAGTATTGGATTCCCGAAGCACTTGACATTTGTATAAATGTCGCCGAAGGCTGGCATTTTCATGTAATTAACTTATGCAAATGGTTCCTTCATTTTGTTAATTGTACTTGAGCTCAAGCAAAAGCCAATAATTGGGCATTGAGTGATACATTCATCATCCAAGCCGTACATAATATGAATGTCCCAACGTGTTATTAATCCTTTCAGGTCATAATTATGGTTACTTAATAGATCCTCTTCATTTAATGAGGAATGCCAGACTGTAAGTAATATCGAATGGAATTCTCATTTTGATGATATTGATAATGGGTCGAATGACTAAACCCCTTATAAGATTAGCAAAGTGGCATATTCAGGTTTTTAAGGAGCCGAAACTGACCCATGCGTTTCCACAGGATCTTTATCTGCCATGCTAAAATCTAAGAGCTGAAGGATCCCAAACGCCTGTTTGTGAGTGGATAAAGTCACTTGGCCAAACCGAAATCACTGTGCCAGAACAAATCCCTGTGCTGTCACAGCATCATCATCCCGCTGTGGCAGCGCAGGTGTCTCTGTTGGTCCTGTGGGTCAACTTGGATTGACGTGGCGGCTATCACCCTTGAGAGACTCTGGTTCAATCAGAGAGGATTTGAGTTGCTTCATTTTTTTTTTTACTCCATCATTCCCTCAGCCTTCGCTTTAAAAGGGTAAAATGACCTCCTTAAAACGGTCCCATGGTGCTCGTTTCTGAATATCTGTCAGTTCCTCTCTCAGTTTCTTTCCTTCACTCTCTGTTTTTGTGTGCCACTCAGTACTGTAGTCTTTCCAGTGGATCGTTTTGCTACAGTTCCATGACTCAGAATGGTACAGCAAGGTTACGCGTATCATTGCATAACAACCTTTCTTTTTCTAACACCACTGAACTCTCTGTTGAAATCACTGCATCTCATTTCACTCGATTTAACACACACTGTACCCAAGGCCTGAAGCTTTAATATATGACTTCCTTTCATTAATCATCAACAAAATGATTAAAGTGGCGACATTCTTTCCTTCATATCTTGTATTTAGTTGATTGCCCCTCTTCAGGCGTTTATGTTTTTCTTTTTTTCCTCCTGTTCACTGACTGAAAGCTTAATTTTCCCACTCCGGAGTGATGTATTCAGTCCAGCGCTCAGGATTTATCTTTCCCTCATGGATTTGCAGGCCCGCTGAATGAGCGCTCCGTCAAGAGAGACTTCAACTCCAGAACGGCAAAAAAAAAAATCTTCCAGCTGCTCGCAGTAGCTGCGTAAATCACAGAAGGAAAGTAGCGAGCTCGTGTGGAAACTTGGCAGACCTGGGAATATAAAACTGGCCGGGTCTCGAGTAAATCACACCGACCTGGACGCTAATCACAAAACGACAGTCTCTCTTCAGACGCCGATGTTCTTTTGAATTGGGCATGTGTTTAAATGAAAGCGTTGGCTGTGCTGACTCTCCCTGCAAGGTCTTTCAGTTTGCTGGTGAAATCAAGCTGCGCAAACCAACAAAAACAGCACACCTGGGTCCTTCCAACTGTGCAGTACATTTTCATGTGAAACCATACCATGAAACCAAGAGCCCATCGAATCTAAATTGGTGTTTTTGCAGCTTTAAATTCTTGTGTGTTTGCTTTGAAGGCATCTATATATTAGTTTACTGTTAAAAGAGTTAATTAATTCATATTCGCATGGTACAATTCTTCTACTTTTGTGAAAATTATCACACTTTATACTATTTTGGATAAAATGCAATACTAATGTTAAAAATGGAAAGCAGTAGTTTATTTTCATTAATCACAATATTGTGATTGTGTATGTTAATATAAATTACTGTATTATGTAAAATTGTTTATTGTATTTAAAGTGTCCTACTTATGGGGAAATGGATCAAATGGTATTTTTATTTATTAAGATTTAGAATAAAATATCTAATCTAAATCTAAATATTAATTTTTATTTTATCACAATATTTAATTAAGTAAATATAGCAGTCATTTTATTTTATTTTACAAATTGCACTGCTTTGGAAGCAATTTATATAATATTATAAAGACCAAATTAACTTATACTGTTTTTCCAATTCTTGAAAAAATATTATTTATTTATTTTTATTTTTATAAAATATTAAACTTTTTAAATTAAATGTCTGCTTCTAAAAGACCAAATTAAATTATGTATATATTTAAAGTGTACATTTTTATCATGTCTGGGAAAATGGAGCAGATTCATAATGAAAATATTTATTTATTTTGGATACATTTTTACATGTAAATTTAAATTTCCAAAGATGTTGTTTTATTTTTTCACTATATAAAATGTGCAGCTATAATCAGAAAATTTTTGGTAATTTATTTATCGTTTTTGTTGTTGTTGTTGTCTGTAAATTCTAACAAAAGCCAGTGTATGACATCGGCTTCCAGGAAGTGATATCATTTTGGTGGGAAAACAACTGAATTCTGAATTCTGTAATGGTGTCTCATTATAAAACATCCATGTTTGTTACTATAAATCTAAACCTTTTTGTTTTGTAGACATACCGAGCTGTTACTTGACAACAGGAACAACCCACCACCAATCGTCAGTGCTAATGCTAGGAAAACAGGTCTGAAGTAAATAGAGAGGGAATGATAAATGTGTGCTTCTACAGTTGCCTCCAGTGCACTAGTCAAGAAAAACAATATCCTGACCTCACACGCTCTTGTGTTGTGTGCAAGTGGTGAATAAGTCACTGCCGTTTCCACAATGTCGTCTGGTGCACTTCCAATAAACCACAGCCTGCTTTATAAATAGCCAAAATAAGAATAGTCATAACTGCTGGCTTGGATAAACAACACCAGCGAATGCATCGCCCAAAGGAGGACGAGGCCTGACCGTTCAGCTGCTTTTTGGAAAACAAGTGCATTTCTTGTGGCTACATGATGAGAGATTAAAGCGTTTAATGAAATAACCTCTTAGCACAAGTGTTCTTGAGTGTCACTGTAGTGTGTATCTTTGTACCGTCCACATCCCGTTCCCTCCGGCGCTTCCGACTTCCCGTGTGTGTGTGTGTGTGTGTGTGTGTGTGTGTGTGTGCTGGCCCCTGTTGTGTGGAGCGCTCGTTTGAGTGGAAATGGTGGCTATTTTTGGCTGTTTCTCTGGAAAGTACCTGACTGTGCCCTGGTCCTCCTGCGGTTTCAGAGAACGATGCCACCTCTTTTATCATCGGGTTATCAAAAACACTCGTTTTGTCAGGCATTCTAGTTCCCAATGAAGAAAGAATATGGGTCATATTTTTGTGGCCCACAATATTTCATGTGAACTCAATTTAGTAGATGCAGCCTGTTGTACCACAAAGTAGGTTATGATTGTTCATTAAGCTAGCTTAGCGTGACAGTAGCTTGGTTATTTTCAGAGTAGGTTTTGCATTAACAAGCTGCTTTTTCCCAATAATTAGCATAATTACAAAAACTTTGCATGCAAGTCTTATTCATTTTAGTGAATTGGCTCATTTTATATGGATTGTTGTCGTCAATAAATTATTAATTAATCATATGAAATGTTTCTGTGCCATTTACTGATTGATTGACTGTAGTTCAACTAGAAAAATTAGGATCAGCTTGTTAAGAGAAAGAGTGGCTGTGAAATAGTTAAATGTTGTATATTTGTAGCTAAACGCAGCATTTTGTAGTTAATTTAAACTATATTTTCTGCAAAAACCACCGGCATGATGCTTGAATGTTTACAGGATGTTGATATATCATTGCTATGGTACTCAAAGTGATCTTTAGTGCGGCTGCTTGTTTGTTTTTTGGTCATTTGTTTCTTGCTTCTGTGGTTCTACTCTATCTTGAGATACTATTGATTCCCATATCCTGAAATCCAGTTATTTTTCCTCTCTCAGTTGCATGTATTTTCTGATTCCTTGTTCTGGTTGGTACAATCAGTTATGCCGGCATAAAATAATTGGCCATTTGTTTCACCTAAACCTCTGCAGATGTTCGATTCAGTGGCGTTAAAATGAAAACCCATGATTAATCACCTACATTCGTCTCTGTTCATCTGCAAATTACTAATTTTCCATTCATTTCACTTTCATCTGGTTCATCCGATGGCAGCCGTTGTGCCGTACATGTTTTGCTGTAGAACAACCTTCGATGTGACGACTGACAATGTGGCACCGTGACCTTCACAAGGAGGACTGAAGGCAAGCAGGGAGACGGGCGAGTGAAGGAGCCCTATAATGTGTACATTTGATGGATGCCAGAGGACGGTCTCCATATAAAGTGAACCTCTCTGCGTTATTTCTCTTGGGGATTTTGGACAAATTTGCAGTAATGCACAGAAGTGCAGTCATAAATTCAGAAAATTTAGTTCTCCGAACTGCATGATCTCAAGAGAGCGTAGGTTGTGAATTGATCGACTTAGATTTGTTTGTTTATATCTCGGTGTGCAGGAGCCTTTCACCATGAAGAGGAGATTTTGACATTGTTTTAACTTTGATGGGGTGTTAGTGGGTGTTAGTGGTTAAGGATTCTTGACTGGTGATTTGAGGTTTGTTGGTTTAATCTTAGCAATTGTGTGTTAGCACTGGTTATAGACTGATATATTGGTCTACCTAATGTTTGTCCATTTTGAGATAATTTTTTACTCTTGATTAATGGTATATCACCCCATAAAGTCTATTAAAACATCTACTGATACACATATTTATTGAAATGTGCCATATAATGGTGACTTAAAGTCTCAGAAATGCTTTAGTTCTTTACATTGCAAAAGAAGAAAGAAGTCAACATTTGAAAGAAGTCTCTTATGCTCACCAAGGCTGCATTTATTTGATTTGACCAAAAGTAATATTGTGAAATATTATTATATTTTAAATGACCTGCTTTCTATTTGAGTATATATAAAAATATCATTTGTTCCTGCAAAGCAAAGCTGAATGTTCAGCATTGTTACTCCAGTCTTCATTTTTTATTTTAACATATGTGTTAAAAACACACATTTGGATCAGATTTTTTTGCTTAATATCTTAACTAAAATTAAAACAAGAACCGAAAGTATATATAAAAAAACTTTATAAATTTAGCAAAATTTTTCTGATTAGCAAAGGTCATTGAACCCCTGCTGCTAGATGCTGGAACTACACAGTGTGTTGCTAAAAAGCATCTTTCTCCTTTGACAAAATGATCAGCTAGATTTCCCCAGGTATTGGTGAAACAGAACGCGGGTGGAAGACAAGGTAACTTAAGTTCTTTTGGCAGCTGTGATGACAGCTAATGAGAAAGTTAAGAGTAAATACATCCTACTGTGACACTGATTCCCAGCATGCCGAGGCAGATGCTGCCCATTGATTTGTGATTGTACGGAGTCTGAAGATGACGGGCAAAGCACACTAACGCAGTATTCGCTACGATTCTGCAGGGACTCCTGACCATCTGCACTGGTCTGACCGACTGACTCCAAGTATGTTCTCATAAAGCCATTAATAGAATATGAAAAATTAAAAGTGGCAGTGTTGTTTCTCATTCTGACGTAGCCTCTTTCCTCTTGTCCCTGTGGTGTCTGCCCTAGCTAAACCAATGTTCTGCAGCAGTAAATGAGATCTTATCTGTCACTTAGCGGAGGTTTCTTTTTTCCCTCGAATGACCTGTGATTGAGTGTCTTGCTCAAGGGCACCATGATTATTCTTCATGATTCAGTCTAACCAGGGTTCAAACCAGGCGAGGTTAGGAGCTGAGCATGTTTTGAGCATTAAAGGGTCAGATCTGTTGTTAAAGTTAGCTGTTTATTTACTCACCTTCAGATAATCAAAATTAATACCTGTGACTCCTGACGATATATATTGAGGTCTTATGAAGCGAAATTATCAGTCTGTGCAAGAGACATTATTTACAACATTATTAACTGTAATCCAGAGCCTCAGGCAAACTGTCTAGTGATATTTGGTTCACAAACGAATCATTCTAGTAAACTGTATGAACCAGTTCACCCAATCGGACTGAAACAGTTACTCAAGTTTTCCCAATCAAGCTAACTTTCGGATGTGTCCGAGAGTCACTCTGACTCAAAATGAGTGATATGTGCATGCAAGAACCAAGCACTTGAAAAAGGGGTGAATTTTTTGTGTTATTTCTGTAAAAAGGTTAGCTGAAAAATTTGATTTCATTTTATATGCTTTAAACATTGAAAAATTCCAAGTTTCACATCATAATAGGTTACTTTAATGATATGATTAACTGTGTACATGATTTGTTATTGTGCAATTGTGTAGATGCACAAGTGAATTGCACCAGTTCATTAAAACAAACTGTCCAAAAGAATCCGTTCATGGAAAAAAAAGTTTTCCTCCGGCTCTGGATTACAGGTAATAATGTTGAGAATAATGTTTAATTTCTTGCACAGACCGAACGCTTCACTTCATAAGACCTCAATATATTATCAGCAGCAACAGGTATTGATTTTGTGTTCCTTGATTTGCTTTTTCAGATAAAAACTATTCTGAAGAAAAAGCCATCTATCAACCGAGCCGTCATGTTTTGTTTATGTTTGGAAGGCTGCTTCTCAAAACCTGCTCTTGAAGGGTTGACATGTCCACTGGTTTTAAGCATCGCTTATTAAGCATTTTTGGGCTTATTGTTTGGGCTCGTCTCATATAGCAATCCATTTTATGGAGTTCATAAAGTGGGGAGGTCACTATATTTTGGGATGTGGCTTATTTTCAAGATTTATCAGTTTATTATGGGCTTTTTCTTGTTTGGTTTTTATTTTTAATTGCTAGATCTGGCAACACAAATGAATCAAAAACGTACTTCGTTCACACATACAACTCTGATATGTCATTATTATTAACTAGCTGTTCAGTTTGATTCATTAAGCACTGCAGTATTTAGAAATAAAAAAATTTCTGGATTTGATTTGATTGTAAAATGCGTAAATGACTGAAATGAGTTTATACAGAACAGGATTAGCCCTAAGAGGCGAACTGATTTGAATGCACTTTTTAGGCTAATTAAAAAAATACATGCCTCAACCACAATTTTTGCAAAACCCCAAAAATTTGCCTATGCATAAAATTTTTGAGACAAATTAACTGTGGTGCGAATGAGAAATGGGTTCGAGTTGGCTTATGTTGTGTCCTAATTCCCTCCGCATCGTTTCCTATAATCTTTCATCAGTAGCTGCTAAAACAAATGAGAAAGAATCCAAAACTTAATTACATACTGTAGCCAAGAGTGAGGCTTTTTTCATAATTAGTCGCCATTGTTTGTTTAATGACCGTGGGAGTTGCTCTGCTATGTGAGATTTCCGTCAACTATGCGGACTGAGCCAAGAGTATGTAGTTTCCACAACTCAGCATAAAAGTACACCAAAAAATCTTGAGTAAGCACAACCCTGACTTTATCGCTTATGCCTGGTACCTCATATTTACTGTCCAGAGAGATGCAATATTAGCCGGCCAACCTGTTCTCCAGTTCTGCACCCTAATCAGACGTCATGTCTGAGAGTCTACAGCACCTGTGAACTTGAAGGGTTGAGGGGAGACAGTGAGCAGGTGCGTCTGACGTCTCAAGTGCAGTGTTTTGAAAAGTATTTGTCTTAGACGATCATAAGTCACCGAGAGGCGATGGGATGCGATCAGAGCCACCTGGAGCCTGGCAGAAAGAGCCTTCGCTGCCATATAAACAACTTAGATCATTTTGATTTTGATACCGGTCCACCCTCCGCTGGGCTCAGGTGTGTGTGGCAGCAGTCATATTCCCACGGGTCAGAACGGATGCCTGGTGATGCAATTATGATGGGAGTTTGTCATGGTGATGTGCTTGTCGTCTTAAAAACGCTAATATTTACCTTGCCTTGTGATGTTTCGCTGAAAATAATGAGACATAAGTATTGGATTTTAATTATTTACATATTAAACTTCAGTGCATAGTTTGTCCTGCGCTGCTGGTGCTACAGACATTAATGAACCCAAATGAAGAACAAAAACTGGCAAAAAATATATTTTTCAATTAAATTTAAATTAAATTAAATATTTAAAATTAAATGATATTAAAATATTATTTAGAAATAAATGAAAATAAAGAAAATATAATTACTTTATGACATTTTTATTACCTGGTGTTATGCATAAAAACAATTTAATTTATTTAATTATTAAATTGTATTGTTCATTATGTAAGATTTTTATGCTCATCAAGGGTGCATTTTTTTGATCAAAACTACAGTAAAAATAGTAATATTATAAATTATTATTTCAATTTCAAATAACTTTTTTTCTATTTAAGCAGTTTAGGTAATTTTATTTTTATTTATTTTTTATTTTCCAATCCATCTTCAGTGTCCTGACCCTTCAGAAATCATTCTAATATGCTGACTTGCAGCTCAAGAAAAAAATTATTATTGTTAATCATTACAATTAAAAAATACATTTGAGCTGCTTGATACTTTTGTTGAAATTGGGATTTTTTTTCCGTTGATGAATAAAAAGTTCAAAAGAACATAATAGATTTAACATAAACAGCCTACATTTTTTTACTTTCAGTTTCGATCAGTTTATTGGGTCCTTGCTAAAAACATTTTTACTGACCCTGAACTTTCAAACTATATTTTATTACTCAGTGCTGTCCATGTCTCTGTAAATATCATACA
The DNA here is from genome assembly GCF_023724105.1 of Carassius gibelio. Taxonomy (NCBI): domain Eukaryota; kingdom Metazoa; phylum Chordata; class Actinopteri; order Cypriniformes; family Cyprinidae; genus Carassius; species Carassius gibelio. The sequence continues at coordinate 7,862,707 of NC_068398.1, forward strand.
TGATATCATACATGAGCTTCATTCTGCTTAAGTACCCTTACGAAAAATAACCATGGTTTTATTATAGTAAAACTGTAGTAACCCATGGTTTTTTGGCGTATTGACTGCCATTTGTAAAACCACAGATTTACTACAAATACCATGGTTAAACTATGGTTAATATAGCAAAACCATGGTTAATTTGTGGTTACCATGGTTTAACTACAGTAACTATGGTTTTTTGGTTTTATTTGTAGTAAAACCATGGTTAATTTTCGTAAGGGTAGGTCCATTGGATTCATTATCCCGCAGTCCCGATGGTGACAGATTCAGCTTTTTTGAGAGAAGATGACAGCAACACACTGTAATGAATGGAACAAATCACTGCAAAGCCATTAGAGCGGCAGACCTGCTCTGGCCCGTGGGAAGCCCACGTGTTTGACCCTGCTCACCGTCATTTATTTCCACTATCCTTCGGCTCAGGTCTCGCTGAAGACACTGATATCTGGCCCTTCATCTCTGCAGAAGGAATTGAAGTGGGTGTTGCTGCTCGGATCTTAGCGGATGATGGATTTGCTGTGAAATGCGTTGGACTGTAGGTTATGCTGAGGTTATGTTGTTTGTGGGCTGTGTGCATGTATGGATACCAGTGGAGCCGATTTTGCATTGAAAAACCTTGCCCAAGCATGCTGTTTGCATTCAGGGCTAAACTTTTTCATTCTGTTATAAGCATTATATAAACCCTACAAATATTTAGGTCAATACAATAAAAAAAACAAAATTAATACTTTTGAATCCAGTGAAATGAATTCAGCAAGGATACATCAAATGGATCAAATGTGACAGTAAAGAAATTTATAATCTTCCAACAGGAGCTCTATATATATGAACTGGTGTTTTTTCTCAAGCTCTTTGTGTTGTCAGAGCTGGCCGAAAGTCTAAATGTCTACGTCAACTGTACACACGACTGCTTTTCCCCACATCGGGTCCTGTGTGCGATCCACAAAGCAACCATGCATTGATCCCTCGGGGAAACGTGTCTGCCGTGGCTGTGGACCGGTTGGTTTTATCTGAAGCGTCTGAGGGAATGTGGGAGTGTTAAAAACAGTCAGCTTTCTGTTAAGAGTTACTTAGCGCTTCTCATCAACACTCTCATCCCATATTGATCCTTCCCAGATTCAGCATGCGGGAACACACACGTTCACCCTGCTCTTCAGCGGCTCCGCGCTGCTGCTAATACCTCGTTAGCGCGCTCTGCGGGGAGGTCGCGTGATAGATGGCGGTGTGAATGAAAAATGAGATGCTATGAAGGGAAAGCGGTCCTTCTGAAACAAGCATGAAGCCGCGCAAATGTGTAGGACTCATTATAGAAACACCTGCAGAAAACGGCACATGGAAAAGACATGAAACGAAAGTGAGATTTCTTACAGATATTTGAGACTTCAGGTGAAATGTGCCATTTTTGGATGTGAAAGAACTGGCACTTTTCAGCATTTCAGTATATATGTATTCATTATGAATCAGACATGCCAGAAAGAGACAGTTCTTGCTATAATGAGTCAGTGAGCTGTTGATTTTGAGAATAAATTAGACTATTAAGTCCAATTTGTGAACAAATTGTTCAGTTTAAGTCATGTATGAATCATTTTGTTTGCACCAGTAATTGAAAAGGTTTGTGAAATTGGGAATGAATCATTTTGAACTACTTCAACCAATGAATTGACATGGTTCAATTCATAAATGAATTGTTCATTGATTAATTCATTGATAAATGATTTTGTGAACCAGTTCAACCAATTAACTGAACAGGTCCAATCAGTAAACAAATTGTTCACCAGTAAATCTAATTCGAAAGTGAACCATTTTGTGAACTGGTTCAATTGATAATTTGAAATGGTATTATCCGCAAACATGTTATTATGTCTGATTAATGAATGAATCATTTCGTGAACCAGTTCTAAATCTGGTTCATATTAGGTGGATAATTGAAAAGATCCAGATCATCAAAATAACGATTTAGTCTTATTCATGAATGAATGATTTTGTGAACCAGTTCAACTGATTAATTAAAATTATCCATTTTATAAACAAATGATTCATTCTAGTTTGTGAATGAATCATTTGGTGAACAGGTTCAAGTGTTTCATTGAAAATGTCCAATTCATAAACAGATTGTTAAAAACTACAAACAGTTCACTGAAAACATCCAGGTCACAAGAATGATTCAGGCATTCATGATTCATGAATCAGGCATTGTTTAAGCATTAATTTTACTGCTCATACTAAAGGCTAGTGATCTGAACAAACCACTAACACTTATTAATCTGCATCATGTATCTCATTTGTGCAACGGACATGATTTTCAGCTAGCACATAGCAATGTCCTGGCAAACAACATCACAATCATAGCATCCTGATAGCGTCTCAGCTAACATTTCTTTAAGAAAATGTAAATTATAGTTATGTTTGCATTGACATTTGATTTCAGGAGTGATGCAGAAGTGAGAAAAATCACATTCGTTTTATGTAAACTTGCAGCTAAAGAGGCAGAAGCGCGCGAGCTTGAAGGATGAGCGTATTATGGGCTGTGGCCTTTTGTGTCTGATGGAGGTTAAACCTCTCTGGCTCGCCTCCAGAGCGCTTCTGATGTCTGCTCACACATTCAGGGGAATTTCTCAAGGATTTCCCATAGTTCAGACGAGCACTTCTCTCCGTTTGTGTGCTGAAATGCATAAACACAGCCTACTTGCCTGAGCGTGGTGCACATTGTCAGGCTGTCTCCACTCTTGCTGCTGGATTTAGGCCGAGGTCTCATTTGCTTTGGCATGCTGTGTAATTTACACATGCTTCTTGTGAATTCCTTCCTATTGTCGTCTTATCTCTCAGTCTCTCGGCTTTCAAACAAATAGCAGTTATTTTCCTGTCATATCTGCCCGTTTTTGTGTGCATCTGCATGGTTAACCTCTTTCTAAATGGATTTATACACCACATCACTGTTGAACTCTTTATTCTGATTGGTTGATAGACATTCTGAGGTGCTACCAATAGAGAATGCACACCTTAACTGTGAGTGTGAACCAGGATTTAGGCCTGTTTTCTTTTCTAAACCTTTATAGTTGTAAATGCATATTGAATTGTGATTAGTATTGTCTTCTTTGCATATATTTAGTCATTTATAGTCATTTATAGTGCTTTAGGGCAGCAGGGGTAAGAAGTATGCTTCCAGGTTTATTAAACTAGCTTATTTCTGAACTAGTAACAGCTGTTTGTTTTAAGCAAAATGCTTTATCAGTTTCATAAGAAAGAGCTTTTCCGTAAAGGAGATGAGATAAATTCATAAAATTGTTTTAGAGAAAAGCTTCTGTAGCATTTGTTTGCCAATGTGGTGTGATATTTAGTTACTTATTTATTCATCAATGGCTTATTTGTTTGTTTGTTTTTTTTTGCTTTTATTTATTTATCTGATTTTTGTCTACTTATATTTATTTATTTGCCTATTTGTTTGCATATTTGTTTTATTTATTAATTTACTTATTTTTAGTTTTGTGCTTATTTGTTATTTATTTGCTTTTATATATTTAGTGTGCATTTATTTTGCATTTATTTAATTATGTTTGTTTGCATTTATATACTTTCATTTATTTATTTGCATTTATTTGTATAGTTTATTTATTAATTTGCATTTTTATTGTTTGTTTTTTTGTTCATTCATTTGAATTTATTTATTTATTTATTTCAATCTAATGCAATGATAAATGCAAATCTAATGAAATGTAAAGAAATACTGTTTGCGGCCACTATTTAACATCATTTTTATAGCAGTGCTCAGATCTCAGATTATAGAATGAATATAGTTTCATTTATTATACTGCATCCACTGGTGTCACCTTAGCTTGTAGTGCAGACCGAACAATTTTCACAGAGCTCACAAAGAGCTTGTATCCCATATCTACCTTCTGTTGCACACGCATTTCGATTTTTCCTTCCTTATCTCCCAAGAGGCCTTGCTGCTTAACAGCCATGGCCATGCAGGAGAGATAGCCAGAGTAGTGCATTCAAGGACACAGTGTGAGTGTGTTTGCAGTGATGGCTGCGTTTATGAACTGAGCATCAGCAATATTATAGAGCTCCTGCATGCAATCACCTTATGCTCTTTGGAGTCTCAGGAGCAGCAGCCAGATCCCTGATGGAGATCTATAACCATACGGAAACACAGCAAGAGGACTGGAAGAGCTGTTCCTTATCTGATATTACACAGAGAAAAAGGTCTTGTAGTTAAAATGACGTGGCCAATAATGGCATTTATTATATAAGTAACATCAGTCTGATTAGGCTTGTACTGGAAGTAGGGTGTGTGTGTGTGTATATCAGTATATGTTTTATATTTACTATGCATTTGTTAGAAATTACTTTCAATTGTGGAACCAATTTTGTTACTAAATATCTTCTCATATTGCTAATCAATCATGACCTGAAAATAATAACTGTAGCATTCACCACTAACTAGGCTGTCAGGGATTGGAACAAACCCATAACCATAAGTATTAAAGTTTAGTTCATAATTCATGGATGTTGCATTTAATAATGCATCTTGTGCAGTTATTTTTTATGATAATAGCTACATGCTTAAAACCAAATGGAGTACTTTGGCAAAGCAACACCGTCTTGCATCCCTGGATTTAGTGGCAGAAATCTGTTACTCAGATTATTTTTTTATTTATTTTTATGATTTTAAGATTTTGAAAACATGAAAATGCATTTATTTATTTATTTTCAAATATCACTATACTCGACAGATGACAGCTGAACAGTTTGTGCTCAGTGGACAGCAGAGTGGATTGGTGACAGAAGTGGCACATTTATTATCTGAATGGCAAGTAGTTTGTTTAGCCCTTAACATTTGCCTACACTCTCAAGCACCACAAGCGCGGGTCCAAATAAGGATGTGTTTTACATGATGCATGCTAAGTTTAATGGAAAAATGGTGGGAACCGAATGCAAACACGTCTCTTGACTTTAGTGACACTACAACATAAATCAGGCTTCTGCTTCTCCTCAGTCAATTTAAGCTAATTGGGAATTTCTCTGTTGTCCAGAGGGTTTACACAGCTCACGAGACTTTGTCTGGTATTTCACCGAAAACTCCTTGCTTAGAAATAAAATAGGCACACACGAGTCAATAATTGACATACAGTAAGAGTATGGCGCTATAAATTCAATGTGTACAGCAGGTCGGATAATTTGAGTCCATATCAACTCTGATTTTTACTATACTGAGTAATAAATATAGCAAAAATGAGAAATAGAGATCAAGTTGAAAATGGTAATTAATGTAAAACATTCGTTTTCTACTTATATTTTTGAATTATGATTCATTCCTGTGACGTAAAGCTGGATTTTCAGTGTCATGATCATTCAGAAATGCTGATTTGCTGCTCAAGAAACATTTCTGATTATTATCAATGTTGAAAAACGGCTGTGCTGCTTCAAACGTTTGTAGAAAGCATGACGTATTTTGTTTTTCGGGATTCTTTGATAAACAGAATTTTCAAAATAGCAGCGTTTATTCAAAAAAGAATTAAAAAAGGCAAAAAAAAAAAAAAAACTTTTTATCTTGTATCCTTCAATATGTTTTCATTTTATTCCGTCTAACTCTGACAATGTAAAAATATATAAATAGTTTTATTTGTGAAACTGTCTTTGAAAACCTGAGCTTCTGAAATGATGGCATATAACGATTATTTAGATGTTCCTGTATTGTAAATTCATGTTTCCTTCATAAATACTGTGTATTATGTGCAGTGTCATATTCACAATACAAGTTACAAATGCAGGAAGGAAGGGTATGGGTGAGTAAATGATGACAACATCTTCATTCTTGGATGAACTATTGCTTCAACACTATTTCCAGCCTGCCCTTTATGAACAAAACATTGCTAGAGTACCTGGGAGAGAGAGAGCAAGGAGATACTATGCTGAAATCCATTATTAGCTGCCAATTAAATGCACACACAGTGTGAGCAGCTTTTGTTCTGGTGGTTGTGAAGAACCCCGACCGAGCGCTGAGGAGCGTGTCCCCGCTGTTTCAGCCCAAAATCTCCCTCCGCTCTCATGAGAGAGTGGACAAACCTCCGCTGAGTCACAGCAACATCTGCAGATGGGCTAATATCCACTTGGCCTCCTCCTGAGAGCGCCACGGTCTCTAAATATAAGCATTTGTTTCAACTGACTCACACACTTTCTGTTCGCTGAGAGCAGCTTCAGCAACATAATGCCATGTGTGAAGCATCTGCTAATATAAATTATTAAAAAACAGACCTTTGTTTGAAAAGGTCACACTACTCTGCTGGAAAGATCGTCTTTGCATGAATTTCCTTGCTGGTCTAGGCTAGTTTTTGCTGGTTGGTGCTAGTTCAGCACTGGAGAATAACATACTGTAGATGTGCTGCTTACACTAAAAAAGAAATTTAGGGGTACCTGTTGCCACAACCTAAAGGTGCACTATATTATATTGATAGCTAGTGTTTGAAAAGGGTACTCCAGTCAAAATACTGTAAAAATATTAGAGACGAGTTGTTTCTCCCGCCCCTCGTTTTCAGACTCAATGCTTACACAGGTTGCCAGATTGAAAAGCAATGAGTTCTCTGCTCATAGAGTTTTTAGATGGATGCTGAGGCTTTTTAGGTCAAGTAGAATCTGTGATCTCTGATCCAGTTTGTTTGCTGGCTTCTATGGTTGCAATTGGCTGCATTTGGCAACCCAGAATGGGGGGTAGAAATACTATTGGGTAAACTGTTAGTAGGCGGAGTCACAGACCAAAACCAAAACAGACATTCCGACACAGAGCACACATTTCAAAGTAGAATAATCAGAGAAACAAGTGTATGGACTTAGTATGTTTACTGAATGTCTATTTTTATGCTTTAGTACAGTCAGAAGTGTGGCCTCTATTAAATGCATGGTTGCAAGTTACAATTCAAATGTGCTGATGATTTATACTAGTGCTGTCAAATGATTAACCGCGATTAATCGCATCCAAAATAAACATTTTTGTTTACATACTGTATGTGTGTGAACTGTTCATATTTATTGTATATATAAATGCACACACATATGGTATATTTTGAAAATATTTACATGTATTTATATTCATATAATTTATATTATATAGAAATATATGTAATAAACAATATTTATCCTTAGATATATACTCACATGTGTGTATTTATATATACATAGCAAATATACACAGCACACACAAATTATGTCAATATTTTGGATGTGATTAATCGTTTGACAGCACTAATTTATATCTTTTAAGTTGTAAACATTATTTTGATGAGTTCTGTTAACATAATAATGTTGATCATTACAGTAAATTAGTTTCTGTGTTTCTGTGTTAATACATTTTTGGTAAAATAAAATAAGTTCTTGATACTTGTATATGAAATCTGCATGGCAATTAAGTCACATGTTGCATGCACGATGCATGCTGTGCCTCACAACTAATTTGACTTTGGACTTTCTGGTTTTCTAAGCCAAAAAAAAAAAAAAAAAAGTTTCATTTGAAGTTGTCATAACTCAAAAAGACTGATGCCAACTGTTATTTTTGTTGAGCCAAAACATTATTTAGAGTGCAGCTAAACTCACAGAAGGTTGTTTGTCAGTGTGGTTCAGCTGTAAAAGATTTGGTTCACTCAGAAATGACAAATCTGTCATCTTTTACTCACTTGTATGACTTTTTATATCGTTCTGCATTCTGAATGAAATAAGGGTCAGTAAATGATAACACATTTTATTTGAGGGTGAACTGCCCCTTTAAGAGCCTCGCTTTCCCACGTGCTGCTGATGTTTTCAGCATCTTAAAGGGGGGGGGGGGGGGGGGGGGGGGTGCCAGTAGGCTTTTGCGTTGAGATCGTTTGGAAGCTGTGACATTACCATGAGGAAAAAAACATCATACAAAACAAACCATGGCTAACAGTCAGATTCAGCGTATATTTATGATCCAGAATCAGATCCAGAGGCTGAAATTTAACAAGAGCAGCATCAGCAACGAAGTCTCTATGTGGTATGTACTGAAACTGTATATATTTGCTTAGCAGTTTTGGAAAATGACTAAGTTCCACTTTGTCGTCTTTTTTTTTTTTTTAAGCTGTACATGTGGAAAGTGCAGTTTGATGACAACATCGCATGTTGTTTACTTGATGTGTGAAAGTTTTCACTTTGAACTGAGTTTATTATTACTAAATTGTAGACATTTGTTCTTATGGACACTAATTTTGATGTTTTCAGTTTTCAGAAACCAAGACTTCACATCCAATAAACCTAATAGTCAATTTGCTTCCCTTGTTTAAAGAATGCTTTGGAAAACAAGATAAAAATACTGAATAGGAAAATCATTATTTGCAGTGTACACCATGCAGTGAAGTATAAAGCATCTCACTTTGTATTGAGAAATAATGTCCCTGTTCAAAATTCCCATCTTGCTCTTTTGTGGTTTGCTGGCAGAATATGGATCCATCCATCATATTACGCTCTGATTATAGCAAACTTCAGGGATCAACAATCTCATTTTTCTTCTGGCTCGCTCCGTTAATAACTCTCCTTTCTGTCCCCCTGTCTCTTTGGTATAGATGCTTGCATAGGGACGGATCAGCATTATTATTGCTCATGCTTAGAGTAAAGTGGTTTAAAAAATGCTGTAGCTCAGTTTGTGCATCATCCTGCAGTGTTTGGGCTCCAGGCATGAATGATTCCTCGGCTCATGTGTGGAACAGGAATGCTGTTCATTTGTAAGGTGTGAAAGTGTATTTAATAAAGCAGCCGTGTGCCCGGGTCACTCTTTCAACACTCTCCAATCCACTCGCTGATCCAACTGTTGGCACTGCCACCGTGGCACATGTGCCCACCTGCCAGCCTTGCCCACCTGTCCCAACGCTCAGCCTGCATCTAAAACAAACCCAACAGACCAGGACCTTGTTACTCAGAGCTGAAGCACAAATACATGCACAATTCTAATTCAGTTCCTCACTAGATTTCAAACTGAACTTGAATTGTGTTAGCAAATGTGAGACAGAAAGTGAGTTTTATTCAGTTATGAATTGCAATTAATAACATGGTGTACACCTAGGCTCCATCCTGGGTCCTCTTTTGTTTGCATTATATATGCTTCCAATTGGTATATTTTATTTTATACACACACACACACACACACACACATACATATATATTATAGATTATATTATAGATTATATCAATATTTATATTTTATATTTTCTAGTGTGGTGGAGCATTTGTGTTGTATTGCAAAATGTAAATGTAAATAGTTTTGAAAGTGCTTAGATTAGAGAAATGTGTCTAATGAGCTGAAAAATTAATGCATTTGTCCGCATACAAAAAGCATAATTAGTCTGTGAGCATGATGTATGAATACAGTAATGTTTTTTAGCAAAACATAAAAAATAATGCTTTGTTTGATTATGCAATACAGTAAATTCCTTTTATTCCCCCGAGTTGAGCATCCTGCGTGCTGTAGCTCAGTTGAGTGTAAAACCCCACTGGTGAAAGGATCCAGTGGTACATTCTGCAGCTTGTGCTCAGTGTCTGGTCAACAACAGCCTGCTGCTGTCCTCATCTCATCTCTCCAGACGGCCGGCTCAGGCGTGGGAGTCTTTGATTTTATGGGTTCCTCTCTCAGTCTCATGTCTTTCTGTTCTCATTTCAGTGCACAGCCGCTTTGTCCTGTCATGATGTGGCGAGTGTTGTGATTTTAAGTATTTCTGTGCAGTGTGGTTGACACTGAGAAACTCTTGATATTGACCCAACTGGCGCTCCATACGGGACGGGGTCGGGGTCTTCTATTGTCCTGTGAATATGTCCAGTGAGTGGATGGACAGCACTGGTGTGAAGTGGTACTTTTGTGTGCGATGATGTACTCTTGTGGACAAAGCCGCTGTTGGGTGTTGAATGGAAAAGCAGAGAGTAATGTGGGTGAGCTGATGGGTTATTCATCATGTTGGCCTGTGGGAAGAGAGAGACCTGGCTACTTTACATCCACACAGCAGATTATGAATGTATATACCACAGTTTAATGATGTTTTGTGTTACTTTTTGTCACCTGGGCTGTGCTTGTTTAATTGCTTTTTAATAACAAAGTTATGTTTTGGGCTTTTTCGCTCCGAAAGTGAAATGAACAAGCCTCAGGCTAAAGGAAGTGGACCACTGCTGTATCAACCATCACCAAAACAATGGACTGCACCTTGATGGGAATAGTTCACCTCATAATGAAAGTGGTCTTTACTTGCTCGTCTTCATGTCAGTCCAAATAACAAAAAATGACACGGTCTGTACTTCATTCATGCGGATAGTAAAAAAAGAGATGCTATAAGTGGAAATATATGTTATGGGAGTTAAAAGCTGCCAAATACAACAGAATATTATATAGAAGAAAATTATAATGTAAAATAATAAATAAATAAATAAATAAATAAATTGATTAATTAATTAATATATATATATATATATATATATATATATATATATATATATATATATATATATATATATATATATATATATATATATATATATATATATATATATATATATGAAAAATGGTGTGTCTTGATTTCCACAAAAAAATATGAAGTCACATAAATAATTTCAACATTGATAATAATAATAAATGTTTTTTGAGCAGCAAATCAGCATATTAAAATGATTTCTGAAGGATCATGTGACACCAAAGACTGGAGAAATGATGCTGAAAATTCAGCTTTACATCACAGGAATAAATTAGATTCTAAAATAAATACAAATAAGAAACTTCTATTTTAAATTGTAATAATATATAACAATATTGCTGTTTTTACTGCATTTTTGAGCAAATAAATGCCGCCATGAAGAGCGTAATACACTTCTTTAAAAACATTAGAAGAATCTTATCAACTCTTATCGTATATCAACTTTACTTGGCTACTAAAGTCAAATAATAGTTCACTTTTTTGATTCACAAATATATCTTTTGTTTCTGCTGCTTTCCAGACATATCAACAAACAAGTGAACACAGGCTTTTAGTGCCATAATGTACAGTAAATGAATAATGCAAATAATGTTTACGAATATATAGTGTCCAAATTAGCTGAGTTCTTTCTTTCTTTCTTTCTTTGAGTCTACATGATAACTGTATACAGGAGCTGTAAAGCTGCAGTGTAGAAATGCTGATGTAGTGAGCCACTTTCCACACAAGTGCACAGCGTTTGTGAAAGTGTAACTCTTCAGGGAAAGCCTAAAAAAGGCCGGTGTATCAGAACTCTGTGACACACTTCTCTCTCTCTCTCTGTCCGGGAAAGAAGAGGTTTTTGAATGCAGAGACGAGTGATTGATGGGGCTCAGCCAGGAGTTGCCCCATAATCAATGCGATCGATGGCTCTGTTACTCGTCAGTCAGAGCAGCGCTGTGTTAACCGAGAGACCCGGAGCATCCGTTTGGGATAAACGACTTGGTGTGTTAGAAGCCTTTGACTGGCCCAGGTATTCATCCTGACATCTCTGAAGGGATGACAGCTGAACGCAGTTGCTCAGGTCAAAGGGAAGCGTTGTTCGTAAACTATTTTATTTCTGCAATCTGATGTGTTTGTTGAAACTCAAAGATAAAAGAACAGGGGTTTGTTTTATTCATCTGTAGCTTTGCAGGTGTGAAGTATCCAGTGAATACATTGATTGGAATGGGTAACAACATTGCCTGAATTTAGACCCTAAATTTAACATTTATGCAATTGAATTACATAGAACATTTTAAGACTGTTTTTACATAAACAAACTTAACGTGATACACACAGTATTTGTCAGTCATACATAAATGATACGGGGAAGATTTCTGCTCTCAAAAATGATTTTCTTTTATTCATCGTATTTTCACATTTAAAAAAAAAATCTATATTGCTCAAAATGAGCATAAATCTATTCATTGTTAAAACAATGTTTATAAAAAAAAAAACTTTTATTAGGTTAAAAACGGGAATGTTACAGTAAACTAAAACTAAAACGGTAAAAAAACAAACATTTTTACTTGAAATGAAATAAACATTAACAAAAACAACTTGAAATATAAAAAATGAAAAAAAAAAACCTTTAAAAAAAACTAAAGCTGAAATAAAAATGTTATAAAGCTGTAGTCAAATAAAAATAACTAACTTTAAAAATAAAATAACAAAATAAAAAAAAATAAAAAAGTACAAAATGACTGAAACTTCAATTTAAAATGAAAACGGAAAATATAAATTTTCAAATTAACATAACTTAAAATTAACTTAAATTAAATTAAATAATTCAAAATAATAGTAAAACTGTCATGCTACTTAAATGACACTGCTAAAAAGTATGGACATGGTTAAATATAGGCGTGATTTATTTATTTATTGAACTTTCAATGTGCATGATAATGTGCATGATAAGATCATGCATAAAGAAAGTAAATGGGCAAGTTGTGATTTAATGATGGTGAAACACTGAGCTAAATGAGAAATGAGTGAATCTGAAGCGCTCACCTGTAGATGTCTGACTGTTTTGTCTGCTCGTACTCGCTCTCTGCTGTTTGCCTCATTTGTTCCTGCAACCTAAGGCAAAATGTCAGTAGCACTGAAATGATGAATCATAAAACAGTCTCGTCTAATGATAAAAGATGACCAGTGACAGCAGAGTGTGATTCAGAAACACAGTCTCATCGCTTATTCATTCAGAGCTGTCGCTCCATGTCTTCAGAGTGAATGTTCCTCGCCTTCAATCAGTCAGAGCACAAAAATACTGCATGAGGACAGAAACACTTTTCCACTATAAAGAAATAGTTTACCTAAACTTTTGCATTCAAAATTATATAAAAGTGGTTCAAATTACACACACACGTTATATGGTCCGAGGTTTTTAATTATGTGTCAGTTTTTTGTTGGAGGTGAGGCTGTATTGTCTGTTAATGAGGTTGAAGATGGATCTGAGATGTTCCTCGTTCCCATGATTGTCTTTCTCTTCTGCGCTCACGCTCGAGTGACAGAGTGTGAAGAGAGCTGAAGGAGTAAACCTCATGAAGAAACGGCCGGGTCATTCTTCACCACAATATTCAGCCGCATATAGAAAATGATTTAGATTATTTAAGGCTTTGTTTTGATGGCATAATACCAGATTTATGTATTTTTGGTTTTGATTTGGGGGTAAAATATGAGCTGGACGCTTCTGGACGGCTTCAGGAGAGTCTCATGCATGTTTTTAGATGTTTGCGCTGCAGCTCTGGCCTTGTCACTCATTCAGAGAGTCGAGCGTTTCTTTGTGGCTCCTTCATGACGTCTTGACTTTTTCTAAAAGTAGCCCATGCATAGGATTTTTTTTTTCAGAGCCAGTGCTGACTGATCTACCATTCCTTACTTATATATTAACTGTCTTTTGTCTGTCTTGTCTTTCTGTCTGTCTATATATACAGTTGACACACACACACACACATATATACACACACAGTTGTGCTCATAAATTGACATGACTCATTAAGAATATGCAAAACAAGAGGGTTCATGAAAATTGCATGTTTTTTTTTTTTATACTGTCCTGAATAAGCTATTTCACATAACAGATGTTTATTCTCCATAAGACAAAATAATAACTGAATTTATAAAAATAGCCCCGTTCATAATGTTTGCATAATCTTGAATCTTATTATGTGTTGTGTCCTGAAGAAAATGTTTTTGTGATAGTTCATGAGTTCCTTGTTGGTCCTTAGCAGTTCAACTGTCTGCTGTTCTTCAGAAAAATCCTCCAGTTCCCGCACATTCTTTGGTTTTCCTTTCCAACAATGACTGTATTTTAAGATCCATATTTCCAATATGCTCAAGAATGCAACACAATGCATTAAGAGATAAACTGTAAACTTTTTGAATTGTATGATCGGGGTAAATTGTACTGGTGTTATCTGGGTAACAAGTATTTATGTAATTTCTTAAGTGCAGTACCAAATGAAAAAAAAAAAAGATATTTTTAACAAAATAAGAAAAGTGTATGTCAAAAGTGTGAAAATATGAAAAGATGTATCTCAAAATTATACAGTCAATAGACAGACAGACAAACGACAGTTAATATATAAGTAAGGAATGGTAGCTCAGTCAGCACTGGCTCTGTATCTTAGCCACTTAAACATTTTTTCTATGCGGGGGCTATTTTTAGAAAAAGTCAAAGAAGAGAAACACACAAAAGATTACTAATGTGTCACCCTTTCACCAAAGCGATCAAAACAAGCAGAGCTGTGAGCAGACTTCCTCTTCTGTCAGGGACACGACATCATGAAGGAGCCACAAAGAAACGCTCGACTCTCTGAATGAGTGACAAGGCCAGAGCTGCAGCGCACAAATCTAAAACATGCATGAGACTCCCCTGAAGCCGTCCAGAAGCGCCCAGCTCGTATTTTATCCCAAAATCAAAACTACATACATAAATCTTGTATTATGCCATCAAAACAAAGCCTTAAATAATCTAAATCATTTTCTATATGTGGCTGAATATTGTGGTGAAGAATGACCCGGCCGTTTCTTCATGAGGTTTACTCCTTCAGCTCTCTTCACACTCCATCACTCGAGCGTGAGCGCAGAAGAGAAAGACAATCATGGGAACGAAGAACATCTCAGATCCATCTTCAACCTCATTAACAGACAATACAGCCTCACCTCCAACAAAAAACTGACACATAATTAAAAACCTCGGAGCAGGGATGACAAACGGGTCACATCTCCAGACGAACTCCAAACCGTGAGCCAACAAGACAGTCACTTCACACCCGGCTCAATGAAAGAGCTCAGTCTATGAGCCAGAAACACCAGCGAGTCAGAGGCTTTACTGCATACGACTGACAGCAGGAGCTCTTTATCACAGTCACAATTTCTTTAAATGTATTTTTATTTATATTCATTATATATTATTGTTTTTAAGTTTAAAACAACGATTTTTCTGACTGTGTTTGTGTGTGTGTGTGTGTGTGTGTGTGTGTATATAACAAAAATAGTTCCAGGATTTTACAGTAGATCCTGAGTGTTTGTTTATTCTCAGTTTCCCGGATCAGATATCAGTTCTCCTCTGACCAGACGAAACCAGTAGTTAAATTCCAGGCTGCAGCAAATTCAGATTGTGCAGAAGAATCATCTGTTTCCTGTGGTCTTGTCCCGGTATCCGCCTATAGGAGACAAGATGTTTACCTATGGATATGTATCTGGGGCTCATCTAGTTGTCCTGGTCTCTGCTGTCTTTCAGGACTGTAGAGGTCCTCTCTAGGTGCCGATCCACCATCTGATCTGGATACAGACTGGATCTGGTGGCTACGGTGACCTCGGAATAAGAGAAAAACAGACTAATATTAGCATAGATGCCATTCTTCTAATGATGTAGCAAGTACATCTGGTGGTATGGGAAGTGTTCCTGGTTCCGGTTTACCTAATTAATGCAGCCTAAAAATCCTTTAACAGATTGAATATTAGAAGCATATTGGTGTGTTATGTGTAAGCTAAGTTAAAGCAAAAGCAAGATATTAAAATCTATATGATGTTTGATAGGGAGCCAGACAGTGCAGTGTTGACAGGACCAGGCTAATATGGTCATACTTCCTGGTTTTAGTAAGAACACTTGCTGCTGTATTTTGGACCAACTGTAGTTTGTTTACTAGAAGTGCAGAACAACCACCCAATAAAGCATTACAATAATCTAAACATGAGGTCATAAACACATGAATTAACATTTCTGCATTTAACATTGAGAGCATAGGTCGTAATTTAAATATATTTTTTAAATGCAGTTTTACAAGTTCTAGAAACATGGCTTTCTAAGGTAAGGTTGCTATCAAGTAGCACAACTAGGTTCCTAACTGATGACGAAGAATTGACAGAGGAGCCATTGAGTCTTAAACACTGTTCCAGGTTATTAGATGCAAGAGTTTTTAGGTCCTATTATTGACACCTTTTTCAAATTGGTGTGTTTCACCGGGCTGCGAAGAAATATAGAGCTGAGTATCATCAGCATAAAAGTGAAAGCTAACACTGTGTTTCCTGAAGATATCTCCCATGGGTGACATGTAAACTATGAAAAGTAACGGCCCTAGTACTGAGCCTTGAGGTACTCCATACTGCGCTTGTGATCAATATGATACCTCTTCATCCACTGCAAAAAATTGATGGTGGTCTTATAAGTACAATTTGAACCATGCTAATGCACTTCCATTAATGCCTACAAAGTTTTCTAGTCTATTCAAAAGAATGTTGTGGTCAATAGTGGCGAACGCAGCACTAAGACCCAATAGCACTAATAGAGAGGTACAACCACGATCAGATGATAAGAGCAGGTCATTTGTATCTCTAAGGAGTGTGTGTGTGTGTGTGTGTGTATGTGTATTGGCATGATTGGCAGCGGCTTGCATGGTCATCAGTCACAGGCTTACACTCACAATTACCTGACTTTCAGCAAATAGGAGGTCATCAGGTAGGCCATTGAAATATGTAAATTGATCGTATTGAACAGTATATCAGTAAACCAAGAAGCACATAGTTAGTGAATACATTGGAAAAGTAATAAGCTAATAAATCCCAGGACTTGTTTTCCACCAAGGGTTTGATTTTTTCAAAGTTGTCATCTTGGTGAAGTGGCCGAATTTAAATCCCTGTTTTCGAGCTTCTTTAAATATTCATGAAGTTTTAAGAGTGTTTTACGCCAGGCCCCATGTGGAGCGGCACAGTGACTTTATGCCAGATCTGTTGGTCCATGCCAGCTCGTGTATCTCCTGCCAGAGCGCCGCTGCTGTTCACTGACAGGTGAATTACTGTACGTGCGTCAGGACAGGAACACAGACGCTTAGTATTCACACCAAAATACTGCCAGTAAAGTGACTCTTTTAGTTGTGGCTATAAAACACTTGACCTCTCACAGTTGGAGCTTCTTCTGTTCTCTTCCTCCATCAAGCTTCCCTGTGGATTTTTATTTGTATCTCCAGCTTCCTTGCAGAAAATAGATGCATTCAGCAGGTGTTTGATAGAGTGACTGTGAGGATGTTTCATCATTACAGCGACTGTGGATTCATTTAACTTTCTCAGCTGAATGTCTGATTACTTCAGAGACACTCTGAGCTGCTGCTGATGTATGGAGAAATCAACACAAATGATGACTTTAAGTAATGTGTTCTTTATATACCCTGATGCCAGTCTTGCACTGGTCAAGGTGGTCTGGTTAGCTGATTTTAGTGGAGTTGTAGGCAGTTATTTATTTGAGAGACCAGCTAAACCTGCTATAACAAGGGTTGAGTAAGTCTTGATTGTATTGGCTAATTTCCCTACCAAATCACGTGGTTTTTAAAAGCCTGATTAGATCATGATAACAGTATCCTGTTATAACAGTGGCTGTCCTTTTTGGTTATTGCTTATCAGATTGTATAATTTGACCTTAATGAGATCTTGGGCAAAGCCCTACAGACATTCCTGAAAAACAGTATTTAATTTCATCATATGTGACCTTGGAGCACAAAACCAGTCTTAAATCACTGGGGTATATTTGTAGCAGTAACAAAAAATACATTTTATGGGTCAAAATTATAGATTTTTCTTTTATGATAAAAATCATTAGGATATTATGTTAAGATCATGTTCCATGAAGACAATTTGTAAATTTCCTACTCTACATATATCAAAACTTCATTTTTGGTTAGTAATATGCATTGCTAAGAACTTCATTTGGACAACTTTAAAGGTGATTTTCTCAATATTTAGATTTTTTTTTCACACCCTAAGATTCCAGATTTGCAAATCTCTGCCAGATTTTGTCCTATCATAACAAAATATATATATATGCATACATCTCAATAAAAAAATGTTCACCCTTATGACAGCCAGGCCAGGAAGTGACATCATTTGGATGCCTTTTACCAACTGAACAGGAATACAGTTTTTACACAGTGTGTAATGTTAGCTGTTTTTAATCAAGCTCAACCATTTAACCCAGGTGGTTTCTTGTGTGTGTGTGTGTGTTGTGTGAATATTGCATATACATACATACATACAATATTCTTCTGTTTGTGGAATGTTTATTAAGAGCTATACACCAAGTCGATTATCTATTTTATTTAGTTTTATTTTATTTGGGTTTATTTAGATTTTGTTAGAACACACCACAATTATGGTTTCAAAATGTCCCCAAAAAATTCCAAACTTCAGCTAAAATAAGTTCACAACTCTTATAATATTTATAAACCATTTATGTAGATGTATAAATATAAATGTGTATGTATATAGTATGTATATATATATATATATATATATATATACACACACACCAACACATATATACACACACCAACACACACACATGCATATATATATAATATTTTATAATATTTGTGGAAAATATAATCTGCAATCTGCATATGTTGTCTTGGTCATGATAAAAGTGTACAGTGTGTACTTGTCACTGCTGTGTGTTGGTGTAGGTGTCTTTCTTCACACACCATGTGTTTGCACAGAGTTGATTGATGAATTCATTTGAACGCTGTCAACTCAAGTCAGTGTACAATGAACCAAACTGATCGGGACAAACAGTGCTGGGACTGGATGGTCACTGTGTGTGTGTGTGTGTGTGTGTGTGTGTGTGTGTCTCCTCTACAGGTCTCAAGACATATCTGATATCCGGGAGGAAGGTGAAGCTGGCCCAGTGGAGCTGCCCTCCATCTGCTCTGGTGGCTCCTGAGCTCACAAAGTCTCTCAGCGCCTCGTCCTTCAGCCACAGCCCTGACATCACATCCTCGGCCTGCGCTCTGACCTCTGCCCCGGACAGAGCTAAGGTCAGTCCCACACCAAAATCCTTTATCCTGCATTATTAAAAGTGGCGTTTTAATGTGCAACCTTGTTATCACATCACAGATAATTGAGGTCGTGCAGCAGTTCTCAACTTTTTGAGACCACTGTCAAAGAAAATATTTAACACTGGGGTCAAAGATGTTTCTGGTACTTCTGCCTTAATGACAAAGATGCTTATTTATGATCAACTTTTTTTTATTTACAGAAACTGGGAGTGCCATTATATAAAAATAATAAAATTGTTTAATTTTATTTCTGTAAATATAAATTAATTATTATAATTATTACTCATTATCATTGATGTTCTATCATTATAAATTATATTTTATCAATAGTTCTTCTTCTTCTTTTTATTCATTATATTAATATTTACAATTAACAATGTAATATATCATAAGGATATTTTGATGTGTTATCATTATAAATTCTATATTATTAAAATTAATTATTATTAATTTAATTTTTACAATTTAATATATCATATAAAGTGATGCAAAATTTGTTAAAATAAAAAATATAATTCTAAAATAAAAATTAAATTATAAAATTAAAGTATACAATTAAAAAATATATATAAAGTAATAAAATAAAATCAGCCATTTCTACTCAATAAAATATTTTAGAGCTTGACTAACTAGAACAATGTATTCTCACCATTTTAGATTTCCAGATTTCAGATTTAATTATTGTCCATGAGTTCAGGCTTAGAAATATAAATATAACTTTTAATTCCCTCATATATCTGGGTTTTCTGAAACGGTATACTTATGTATGTATATATGTATATATATATATATATATATGTATAATATGATACATAATTACGTCATAAGAAACTAATGAGATGTTTTTGGTCAATTAATTTCATCAGTTAATATTCACAAAAAATACTTTTCTGAATATATTAATATAATGAATACAAGCAGTCGGCGTATCAGCTGTTGTATTGGGTTTTTCTTTGTTAATGCACAATCTGTCTCTGTGCATGCTGCTTTCTCTCAACATGTTCTCTGAACAGCATTATTCCATTCACTGCTGAAAACACACACCCCGCTGATGCATTGTGTGAAACACTGCAGTGATTGGCTGAAGGCCGTGAGGGATCACAACGAGCACATCAATAAGTGAGCGTGGCCAGACCAGACCTGTGAGATCACGATGTGCTGTGTGCAATGCATCCACCTCTCCTCTTAAATCTGATCGATCAGTCGAATGCCCGATGCATTCATCCAGGCAACCTTTCAGAGGACGCCACATTACCCAGCAGCCTTTGCTAAAGATACTCTCGTCATTGCACTTTAATACTGATGGGACCTTGGATTAGAAGCGATAGCGGAAAATAAGATAAGGGAGTGCAGCTGAAACCACTGCTCGCTCCTCCTGTGCAAAGCGAGAGTCTGTCTGTCTCTGTCTGTAGTAATTATTCATCTCTAAGGCCAAATGCTGCTGTTTTTTAATCCCTTGCATATTGAAACGGCAAATGTTAAAAGGAAGATGCAACACATTTAAGAGCTGCTTGCTAAATCTGGCATCACTACTGCTGAGATTTGAACAAACCCTTCAACCCTTCAAGTCAAAAACCACTTTCATCCCAACTAATTTTGGCTAACATTCTTGAAAAGGTTATCTCTACATTATGAACAAGTTTTCTTCCAGATGATAAAGGAATAGTTGACCCAGAAATTAAAAAAAATGCTGGAAATGTACTTACCATCTGGGTAATTTTGTTTCTCCATCAGAACAGATTTGAATAAATGTAGCATTACATCACTTGCTCACCAATGGATCCTCTGCAGTGAATGGGTGCCGTCAGAATGAGAGTCCAAACAGCTGATAAAAACATCACAATAATCCACACAACTCCAGTCCATCAGTTAATGTCTTGTGAGGCGAGAAGCTGCATGTCTGTAAGAAACAAATCCATCATTTTAACTTGCTTCCAGCTAAAATATGAGTCCTCTATCCATAATATCGCTTTATCCTGTGAAAAAACCTCCTCTAAATCATGCAAGAAAGATGCACAGATCAAGCACCGTCTACAAGCTAAAACGGTACAAAACAGTTCTAACAAATATGTCAGTGGATTTTGATGAGTGAGGACAACAGCAGATGAACTTTTTCACTGGAGGAAACATTATTATGGAGTATAGACTCATATTTGGCCAGAAGCAAATTAACGATGGATTTGTTTCTTACAAACACACAGCCTTTCTCTTTGCAAGACATTAACTGATGGACTGGATTGGTGTGGGCTACTTGTAGATTATTGTGATGTTTTTATCAGCTGTTTAGACTCTCATTCTGACGGCACCCATTCACTGCAGAAAATATCCTTTGGTGAATTTCTCCAACTATGTTTTTTATAAACTAAGAAATGAAGAAACAATCTAATTTACATTTCGGATGGCCATTCTCAAAACGTCAGCACAAAAACATTCTTTCTTTCTTATGTGTGAAGAAAGTTGGTAACCAAACACTTTAGGGTCCCCAGTGACTTCCATAGTATTTCTTTTTTCTCTCATTATATTAAATTCAATGGCTACCATCAACTTTTTGGTTACCAGCATTCTACAAAATATCTTCTTTTATGTCCATTAGAAGAAGGAAACTCACACAGGTTTGGAAGAAGTTTAGGGTGAGTAAATGATGACAGAATGTTCATTTTTGGGTGAAAGAACCCTTTAATTGGAACTCAAAAAAAACATTCTAAGACTTAAGCTCCTAGAAGCCACCTAGCAATGCACTAATAAAACTAAGCACACTAGCATTGCGAACAAAGTACAGCATCACTGATGTTTCCATGCGGAGTATTGCTCCTAGCTTATTTCTTATTGAATTAAAACAGTAAGTGAAGTGTTCGGCTCTTGTTCTCTCTGCTGCACGTAATTCCATTTGATGATTTTCTTCTTCTCTTCCTTCAGTTGGCCTGTCCCTCGTGTGGTGTGTTAGCTTCTGAAAACGGGGCGGTTCACAAAAACAGCTGCTCAGATCCTGATCACAAAACCGTCAAAAGCAAGGTGAGTGTCTAATACCTGATCTCAGTGAGTAGAATGAGAAAATTTATAAAAAGTAAGCTTTTTTTTAAGTGCAACTTAAAAAGGAGTTTCAATAAATGTAAAGCTCTTTTTTTCCTTAATGCATTATTTAATGCAAATTTCAAGCTTCATTACAAGTCTATCCATGCAGTTCCTGGAAAGCAGCTCTGAAATTATATACATGGTGGAAAGCATGGTTCATTCATCACATTGGAAATGGAAGTTTTAAGCCACTATGCATTGGCGTATTGCATGCTGTTTGCTGAGGTTGTATGCTGCACATTTTAGCAAACGTCAGGTTGTCCCGGTCCCTACGCTTCACCAATTCTGCTGCAATTCTCTCATTGTTTGTCTCTTCCATCTGAATCTTCTTCAGGGGCCGCCTGGCAGGAGTCCCAAGACCCTTAATGGCCTGTTAAGCCCTCATCTGGAGCAGCCGCTGACACACAGCCAGACCTCTCTGTGCGAGATGCTGCAGGAAAAGGAGAAGAAGTGGCCCGGAGGCAGCATGGGAACCATGGACCACTCCGCCCTCATCCCACTGCGCTCCAAAAACTTCCGCGAGAGGAGCGACGCTCACTTCGTGGACGTGATAAAGGAGGACAGGTAGGAAATTACGGAGCCTGCTGGAATAAAAATGCCAGCCAAGATGAAATGGTATTGTTTAACGGCTGCTAGCAGAGGTCATGCTGTTCCCAAAGGGACACTTGATGCACTTTGATGAAGTGTGCTATGATGTACTATATGTGTCCTGCGGCCGTGACCGTCCATTTTTCTTGTCTTCCTCTGTAAAAACTATCATTGTACTAAATAGTTGCTTCACTTGCTCACCAATGAAACCTCTGCAGTGAATGGGTGCCGTCAGAATGGGTCCGAACAGCTGATAAAAGCCTCTCTATAGTTAACATCTTGTGAAGTGAAAAAATGCATGTTCATAAGACAAAAAAAAAATTTATTACATGTTTTGCTCACCATAGGATCTTCTGCAGTGAATGGGTGCCGTCAGAATGAAGTCCAAACAGCTGATAAAAACATCACAATAACACCACTCCTGTCCATCAGTTAATGACTTGTGAAGTTCATCAATAAGGCATTTTAACTTCAACTTTACAGTGTCGCTTCTGTACCACAATAATTGTCCATAAAAACGCTTCGTCCAGTGAAAAAGCATACCTCCTGTTGTCCTCTTGCATCAAAATCCAACGCCATAATTATTTAGGAATGTTTTACTTGTAAACGGTGCTTGATTAGTGCATATTTCTCTCCTGATTCAGACAATATTATGGAAAGAGGAATTTTAGCCAGAAGCAATGATTTGAGGTTAAAAACATCTTGATGAGGGAGCTTTTCGCTTCACAAGACATTAACTGATGGATGTTTTTATCAGACTCCCATTCTGACGGCACCCATTCACTGCAGAGGATCCATTGATGAACAACTGATGTAAAATCACATTCCTCCAAATCAGTTTCAGTGAACAAACAAACTCTTTTACAGCTTGGATGGAGCATGAGTAAAAGTTAAAGATTTCATTTAAGCTACATTTTCTTTGTGAAAAGAGTTAATTTTTTATGGTTGAAGTGTCATTTTGATATGTTTTGTGTGATTCACCCATAAAAGGTGCCGCACTGTGTGTATAAAGCTATATGTGCTGATATAGCTCAGATCTGTGTGCATTTAAAAACAAACATTTTCTTCCTTTTTCTTTTTTTATTTCACCACAAAGCTGCCTTCAGTGCAAACGTTCAGCATGCATATAAACAACAGACGCATGGGATTCTTAGTGAATTTCCTTCACAATCGAATCTTGTTTTCTGTGCTTCGACCTTGCAGTCTGATGAAAGATTACTTCTTCAGACCGCCCATCAACAAGTTGAGCCACACTTTCATAGACAAATCCCTGGAGTCGGCTTACAGAACCAGCTACCAGGATGAGGTATGACGTTCCTTCCATTTATATGTCGCTTTTCATTTGTTTCCACTCTGTCTCGATGTTTATAACTGGTTTTAACTCAGTAGTGGTCTGTGATTTTCTGGTCAGTAAGAAAAAGCATCACGAGTCTGTACTGCTCTCTGGTGGTCTACCGTTTGAAATGCTAAGCAGGATATATTTATTTAATGGCAGTATCAGTAATTCTGTTGTTTTCTTTCTGATTGTTGTCAGGTTAAGACACAGGCTCCTGTCCAGACGTTTGCCAGTCCAACGTTCAGCTCTTTTCTAGACATGCTGCTGTGCTGTTGTGTTCTGCTGGCTCTCTCTGTGGCCTGCCTCCTGCGACCGCTGGTTACCCAGCAGCCCCTGCCCACACCGGCCCTCATAGTGGCCGCAGTTGCAGCTGTGCTTGAATGTTTGGCCCTAGTCCTGGCAGTACGGTGAGTGTAAAGATTACCATCATTTGTTCACCCTCATGCTGTTCAAAACCTGTACGATTGGTTTTCATGCAATGTTAAAGAGCACATTTTTCAGAATGTCCTAACTGTTTTTTTGTTTCCTGAAAATTGACAATGAATGGATTTGGCCAAATTTCAAAAACTGCAAAAAATTGCAAAAAAAAAAAAAATGGCAAAAAGGTCATATTATTGTTTTTATTCCTATTTTGAATTGTTTTATTTTTATATTTTTTGTTTTCACTTTACTTTTAGTTACATTTTTATTAATTTTGTTCTGTGTTTTTGATTATTTTTTTTTATGAATTATTTTTAATTTATGTATTTTTTGTTGCTTTATTAACAAATAAAGTTAAACTAAATATTTTTTTTTTTTCAGTTAATTTTTATTTTATTTCAAGCATTTATTTTATGGTTTTATACACTATAATAACCCTGGCATATAATCAAATATGTTGAAACACGACATGCTACAGTAGGTTTTAACAAAATTAATTTTATAGTTTTAGAATGACATTAGGTTGAATAAATGATTTCATTTTTGGATGTATGTGTATATTTTATTAACGTTTATTAATAATTTTAGTTATTGTCTATATATTTTGTAAATCATTTTCATTTAGTTGTAGTTCATTAACTTTTGATTGTTTAAGTACTTCATTTTAAACTAAACTAAAATTTCAAATGTTGAATGAATTTGAAGTTCATTTCAGTTCATGTATATTAAATGTTGCAACCATGTTTTATGGTTTTAGTAAACTCTAAGACCCCTAATGAATAATCAAAATGGTGCAACATATCATGCTATATTTGTAGAAAATTAAGAATGATGGTGAATAAATGATTCATTTTTGAGTGAACTTTGCCTTTTTTAACACCTGCCTGTGTAGATGAGGCCAAAAGAGCTGAAAAAGCGGTTTGCTGGCTTTAAATATTCAACCGATGAAATTGCATTATCTTTTTAATGCTTCTCAGAAATGTCTCTGCTGTTTATGAGCTGAATGTTTTCAACAGGAATTTCAGGCCTCTTGAGATAAACACATATTCTGCAGATATTACTACTGTAACAGAATGGGACTGAGCTAAAAATAATAATAATATAAAAATCTCAAAGAACGATGCATGTGTTAAATAATGGAGAGGAATTACTCATTTAGCCTCTGTTTCACCAGCAGGCGTCTGGATCTGTTCCAGGCTGATACAGATGTTCGTTTCATATTCAAAAGCTTGAGAATCCTTTGTAGCTAAAATTACAAATTTAAATGTGCTTCGTTTGCATGCAGTGACTTTAAAAAGATCATTTACCCCAAAATGAAAATTCTGTCATCATTTACTCACCCTCATTGGTTCCAGATGTTGCGAAGAACAAAAGTCTCAGTTCCCATTGACTTTTCATTGCACTGACTAAAAATACAATGCATGTCACTGGGAACCAGATATGTCTGGCTAGCAGCATTTTCTTACATATAGTCTTGGAGCGATATGAGGGTCAGTAAATGATGACACGATTTTCATTTTCAGATGAACTATACCTTTAAAGGCAGGAAAATAATGGAAGTAGTTTTTAACAACATTTCTCTTTGCAATTTGGTTAAACGCAGATAAATGTTTTACTCTCTTGGAAATTGTTGGGAAATTTGATTTTACTGTCTGATAAAAATGTCAATGTCAATATTTTCAGTCTTCTATTGTCTGCCTGATGGAACTGAATAGATGCTTTGCCTTCCATGTTTTTGTTCATATGAGTGATACTTTAGTATTATATAATTTTCATTGTATTCTAGACGTTTAGGACATCTTGTTCTGTGTTTTTGTCATTTTTAGTTTTTTTTTTTTTTTGACAATTTTTATATACGTCTATTAATTTAATTTCCAGTTTTTATTTTGGTTATTTTAGCACATCAAGTAAAACTTAATTAAAAAGATACATTTTCCTTTGGCAACTAGCTGAAAAAAGTAATAAAATATTATGTTAGATTATTATAATATTACATTATTATTTTTATTATTATTTTACTATCGTTAGTTTTATTTTATTTCAAATTATATTATTGTGTTTTATTTTATTACTTTCTTTTTATGGTTTTAATTTTAGTTAAATATAATAAACCTAGATCACATTAAAGTAAATATGACATCTATAACTAAAGTTCCTAAACAGCAAGGAAACAGGTGGCTTAAATTATGGAAGTATTAACACTTTTAACTCATATTCCAGTAAGTTATTGGGATGTTTTGTTGCTCAAAATAGGTTATTACCTCAGTCTTAAAACAGGAACCAGCATAATGCACTATACACAAAGCACATATAGCACATATAGTTTCTGCATAGTCCTGAATCTCATTGTCTACTTTACAGGCGAGCCTTTTACCTGGACAGAGTGCTGAACTGCACCAGGACCCTCCTCTGGGCCATTTCCGGCTGGGTTCCCCGTCACATGATCGGAGCAGTGCTGGTGTCTTTACCCGCCGTGGCTGTGTTTTCTCATATCACCTGCAATATGCATGACTCCATACAGGTAAACACTGCAGCAGAGATATTGTGAAGGGGTTTTCATGTGTCAAAATAAAAAATGCATTTGTTTTACGTATTTGAATAAATAAAATAAAAAAATTCTGAATAAATAAGCTTTCCACTGATGTAGGGTCTGTTATGATATGACCATATTTGGATGAGATACAACTATCTAAAAATCTGGAATCTGAGGGTGCAAAAAAATCAAAACAGTGCCTTTAACATTGTCCAAATGAAGTTCTTAGCAATGCATACTACTATTCAAAATTAAATTTGGATATATTTATGGTAGGAGATTTACAAAATATCTTCATGGACCATGATCTTTACTTAATGTCCTAATGATTTTTGACAAAAGAAAAACTGATAATGTATTGTTGGCTATTACTACACCTGTGCTACTTATGACTGGTTTTATGTTCCAGGGTCAGATATGAGTTTAATAAATGAGGTGCCTTGTCTCCTGCTTGGAAAGTTTCTTGGTCCTTATTGTGTAGATGTTCTTCAGAAGCACTCTAAAACAGCTGTAAATAGAAAGCATTTATTGTTAAAACACAAGAAATCGTTTTAAATGCAGTAAAAGACACATACACAACACAATACAGGTGCTTGCTGGGCTAAATGCTGTTACGTGTGCACTAATGGTACAGTACATATCTATTATGAAACCATTTATAGATGTGTCTGGTGACCTCTGGACAGCAAAGATGCAGTAATTGAAGCAATTTGATGCTGTTTGTGTCAGGGAAGTACATATTTCTGTGAAGTGCAATCCTGTACATACTCCGCTCGGAGCATGAGCGTGTTTAATTCATGTCATTCTTGTCCCCAGTTCACCATGTTCACCTGCTGTGCTGTCATAATTGCCATCATCCAGTACAGCAATTTCTGCCAGCTCAGTTTCTGGATGCGTTCAAGCCTGGCGACGCTTGCGGGACTCACCTTTCTCAGTGTGCTCTGGAGCCCCCCTTGCAGGTTTAAACAGTCATACAATGCACAATGTATATATTAAACTTTTGCACACAGCAAACGTTTTTTTTTTTTTTTTGTCTACTTTCTTTGTTCCATATTTAGAAATCAATTTACTTGAGAAACAAAGCTGCATTAGACTTTTTTAAGAGAAAATGTCTTAAATATGAGAATATATTTTGACTTAATGCAGTTTTCTTTTTCTTTATTTCAAAAAAGTACAAAAGACAAGATTTTTTAGATATTTTAACTGGAAAACAAGTTGAAAAAGTATGGGAAAAGCCACCACCGAAACAAAAGATGTATAGTAATAGTATCTTTTTTTGGGCACAATTCTGACTTTTTTTCATAGAATTGTAAAATAAAAATGCACAATTGTGAGAAATACAGTCATACTTCTGAGATATAAATATGCAAATGTGAATTATAAAATCCAGTTCTGAGGGAGAAAATGATAATTTCTGATATTTTCTCTGAATTGTGAGTTTATATTTCGCAATTCTGACTTAATTCGCAATTGAAAGAAGTAAAGTCAAAATAGATAGCTTGCAATTCTTACTTTATTTCTCAGTTGCAACATTATTTCTAAGAATTTTGAGTTTAAGTCTCACAATTCTGAATTTGTTTTTTTGTTGTAATTGTAGTTTATTTCACACAATTGTGAAAAAAGGTCAGAATTGTGAGAAGAGAAAGTCAATGTTTCCATAATAAAGGCATTTAAATTACTTTTTATTTGTTTGTTTGTTTGTTTATGTTTACCACCATTCAAAAGTTTAGGTCAGTAAGATTTTTTGATGTTTCCATTTATTATTATTATTTTTTTTTTTTGTGCATCTCATCTGCTTAACAAAGCTGCATTTATTTGATTAAAAAATACAGTAAAACAGAAATGTTGTGAAT
Source organism: Carassius gibelio (assembly GCF_023724105.1). Lineage (NCBI taxonomy): Eukaryota > Metazoa > Chordata > Actinopteri > Cypriniformes > Cyprinidae > Carassius > Carassius gibelio. The sequence continues at coordinate 7,891,353 of NC_068398.1, forward strand.
TTAAAAATACCTGTTTTATATTTAAATATATTTGAAAAGATAATTTATTCCTGTGATCAAAGCTGAATATTCAGCGTCACTTCTCCAGTCTTCAGTGTCACATGATCCTTCAGAAATCATTGTGATATGATCATTTTCAGTATTATTTGATGAATAGACAGTTAATTTTTTTGACAGTTTTAATTTTGTTAATTTTTAATGTTTATTTGAAATAGGCATGGTTTGTAATATTATAAATGTCTTAATTGTCACTTTCTATCAATTTAATGCATCCTTGCTGATAATTTTTTATTTATTTATCCCAAGTTTATGAATTGCAATGCTTTTATTGGACTTTCAGAAATTAGTTATATAATGCTAAAACTAATACAAATCTAACTTTTCACTGTCATCTTTCTTATAGCACTTGGGAACGTTTATTTTTGAGGTAAGTTTAAGACTACAGATACTACTTATTGTTTCACATTTAAGTGGATTGATTTTATACTGTCATACTATGAAAAAACTCTCAACCTAGAGTTTTCATTTTTGTTTCAGCAACTGTCTTCCTCTGTATCCACCAGATCCAGTGACTTCAACAGCAGCTTTAATGACGTCCAATCCACTGCAGAAGATACATCCCGACCGCAAGACCTGCTCGGACCAGAAGCTTTGGTAGCCTTCTTCCTATTGCTCCTCCTCGTTTGGTTCCTAAACCGTGAGTTCGAGGTGAGTTATCGGCTACACTACCACGGCAATGTGGAAGCAGACCAGCACCGCATCAAGATCCAAAACATGCGGGACCAGGCCGACTGGCTCCTGCGCAACATCATCCCCATCCACGTGGCCGAGCAGCTAAAGGTGACCCAGAGCTACTCGAAGAACCACGACAACGTGGGCGTCATCTTCGCCAGCATCGTCAACTTCAGCGAGTTCTACGAGGAGAGCTACGAAGGCGGGAAAGAGTGCTACCGTGTCCTGAACGAACTTATCGGAGACTTCGACGAACTCTTGCGTAAATCCGACTTTTCCAACATCGAGAAGATCAAGACGATTGGCGCCTCCTACATGGCGGCGTCGGGGCTCAATACGCAACAGTGTAGCGATCAAGCCCATCCTCACGCCCACCTACGAGCGCTCTTCGAATTTTCTTTGGAAATGATGCGCGTGGTGGACGACTTTAATAAAAACATGCTTGGCTTTAAGTTCAAGTTGCGAATTGGGTTCAACCACGGACCTCTTACCGCCGGAGTCATCGGTACCACAAAGCTACTGTACGACATTTGGGGCGACACGGTGAACATCGCAAGCCGGATGGACACGACTGGCGTGGAGTGTCGCGTTCAGGTTAGCGAGGAAAGCTACTGCGTGCTCAGTGGAATGGACTATGAGTTCGACTACCGCGGTACTGTCAACGTGAAGGGCAAGGGTCAAATGAAGACCTACCTTTACCCGAAGAGCTCAGACCGCGGACCTGTACCTCAATACCAGCTCTCGGTCTCTCCGGAAATCCGTGCGCAGGTGGATGGCAGCATCGGACGCTCTCCCACCGATGAAATCACCAATATGGTCCCAGCGCCAAGTGCTAGTAGAGTAGGTGCATCGTTTTCTGTGAGCTCAGGACTCACCGGACAGGGATTTGCTGGTAGAGACTTTCCCGAGAAGACTGGAAGCAATGGTACTTCGAAGACTCAACGATCTGCATCTGCTGTTGGCCTGATTTGCATACCGGAAACTAGCTTGAGCGCAAGTCCAATGGTTTTCAGTAAACCAGCTCCGACTTTGACCTCTCCTCCTGTCCGAGCGGATATTGAAGAGGTTGTTGCAAAAATGGAGGGAGAAATTGCGTACATGGGTGAAATGACAAAACTTTGACTTGAAACGGGCCAACATTGTTGTCGCTGTTGGTATTAACCCTTTAAAACCCAGGCTCTCCATTGAGTTTGTCGGGATAGGCTAGTTTAGGGATGTATGCTAGCGTAGATTTGTGTCCGTGTATGTGGAAAGTTTTAGCACACACCTCTGAAGTGTTTTTTAGCGCTACCCGAACCAGGAGATACTTTCACATCTGGACAGCGGTGCTGGACCGTAAAAACTCAGAGGAGCCACAAGAACCAATTCTACATGGGATAGGAAATGCAGAGGAGATACATTTGGATGGCACAGACCTGAAGTCCCATCCTTAAATAGACCGCAGTTATTTCTGCTAATATTATTCTCCTCTAGCTTCTACTATTTTCTGCCTTTCATGACTGGTTTTCTTTTAATGAAGTGCCTTTAGGATGATAACAATATGTAGGAGGCATTTTTCAAAGGTTTCTTAATCAAAGATGAAGATTTCGCTGATGAAGATCTAAAAGGTTTAGCACGTAAATTTGATGTTAGAAAGCGCTTTAATTTTTGTGAAAGTATTGGAGATATTTTAGAATATTCCAAGGTAATTTGAGTTCCCTCAGTTGGACGTTCATCAGTCAGTATTCAAAAAAGTTTTACAAAGCAAAACTCTGTATTGCGATGATTGCTGTTTTAAAAATACCCAAGATGAAACCATCGCGTTGAATGGTGCATGGCCAAAAGTGTCTGTGAAGAAGTATTAGTGAACTCTAGAGCAAGTTATGGGCTAAAATTACCTACAGTTAACAATATCAAACATTTCTACAGTGCTTTATCTTGATGCATGTATTCCTTAGTGTCCTATTATTGCCTTTCCGTCTCTTTTTTTCGAGATTTTTCCTATTGCTCTTCATTCTGCAGCTTAATGCTTGATTGGCTGACCAACATCTGAATTTCAGATGAAAGTATTAAGATGATGTGCAAGTTTGCCTTAATGCTAATAAGATCATAGTCTCAAAGGACAAAAATGCATTCATGCATTAGCTACAGTGACTTTCAGACTTTACACAGAATTTTACATAAAATATAAACATGGGCAGTCAGTTTTAAGATGTAGGCAGTTTGTTTACAAGTCAACATAAAATCAACACTGACCCCATTTACTCTCCTTAAAGCATTCCTAGTCTTATGATTCATTAGTGCACGTTGTTGTAAAAGCAAAAATGTCTGTAATCTTTCATCAAAAATGTTTTACTTGTGTCGCCTCTGAAACACTTTTTTGGCTGATGTCACCTAGGCTGTTCAGGCATGGAAAATAATGGTAATTAGTAGCTAAATAACATTGTTTTAGGCTACTGTTGTTGGTAGTGCAGCAAATCAATATTAAACTGATAATGGCAATAATAGCAAGTAAGTCTAATAATAGATAGAAATGTTTGGACATACTCTGGTCAAAAATCCTCAGAAAATGGGAAAAAAGCTGGTATCATCTACTTCCACCGTCTAATGCTGAGGAACTCAACCGAAATTTTGCAGAAGACTAATGTATTTAATCAAGCAAATCTTAGATATGTGATAAACTGCATTTCTAAATCAGTAAAACTGCAATGTTGTCTTATGATGCAAATTGTTATTTGTGGCCCTTTGTATTTTATGTGGTTTAAATGCGGCCTGCTTGGCCTCTGAACTTGAGGACGCCTGAATCAAATTGAATCCTATCCTGCTTTATTTTTCTCATGGAATATATAATGCATCACTTACAATTACTTCATATGAGAGTATGAGCGTGCCATTTCATGTCAGCTTTGATTTTAATTATTGTGCACTGGAATCTTGAGTGGTAAAAGTTAATTTAATTAGTTCAAATGTGAAAAAAATTAAACTTGAACTGTACTGAAATCTAAAGAGACGAAATTATGTTGCCAATTAAGTCACCATAGTGGCATAACATTTCAAGAACTGGCAATAATCTAGGTATCATATATGTACCCAGCCAGTCAAATGTACAGACTCATGTGAATATTAGAATAGATTAGACCATAGCCTTGACTCTGCCTGCTTGTCTGTTGATGTGCAATAATAAAGGGTAAATTATTGTATGGGATATTAGCACAAGGAAGTAGATTGTAATTTTTTAAAATTGAGCTTTGTGAGTGACTTAATCTGCACTGATACTACATGCATTTTATGATCGTCTAATGAGTTAAAAATCTATGTTTTACAATGTGATAGCAGTTTAGTGTATTTCCCTTTCCCTTACATCTTGGCTTTATGATGAGTGACCTGTATTAGTTTAAATGGGTTGTGTGCTCAAAGATTTGCTTTCGTTTTTTCATGCTTCACATTCAGTGGTGATATTAATAGGAATATGAGAAAATGTGAAATGTATGACTTTTCTTGACATTGCTGTGAATTCGCAATCTGCCAAGAACCTGTACATTTAAAAGGGAATTGTTATAAAGGGTGATTGATTTGTCAGTATTTCTCATTGTATATATTAGTGCCTTTTACTCATTTATAATGCATTGATTGGTCAAATGACATCATCTTTTTTATCGATTCATTTTCATAAACTAAATGTTTTTGTATGATACATGTCTTCAGATTCAATGTGATCTTTAGCGCTGTGCCTTTTCTTAACGATTAGCTTGACGTGTCCATTTTCACTGTATATTCCTTCTGAATGTGAACTGCTCTTCATTTAGAAATGTACAGGATGAATATTGTAATTTTCCTCCAAGGTGCCATTTTTATTCTGTGCTGATTTTGATGCTGTTCAGTTGTGTTTTTGGTGACACCAAGCTTAGCAATCCATGTATTTATAATATATTTTATAGGGCACAACTTTTGTTCAATAATAAAAGTGCCCTTGCTGTCTGGATGGGGAACGAGCACACAACCCTTATGGGCTCCTCTGTTTCAGAAAAGTAGAGCAATATAAAACTGGATCCAACTAAATAAGCATTACGCTTCAGCCTCCGATCTGCTGCTTGAACTTAGCTGGACGAAGCACATTTGTGTTTTTCATCTGTTATGTTTATGGAAATGTGCTCCTTATGAACTTTCCATTCCATTACTTCTGTGTGAGGCTTTATTGTAAGGAAAACACACTTAGGGCCAATGAAAGGGCTGAACCAATGTATGACAATTTATTTTATTTACGATCACTTAAGTTGGCCCAATTGATGATTCCAAGCAATTTGACGTAAGAAATTTAAGTAAAATTTGACACACAAATGTGTGTTTTAAGAAGTATCACACACTGGGATGTCTTGCCAAAGAGTATATTTATTCAAAAATGTATGATTTTGAGTTTCTTTCGGTTTCTTCATTTATAAACTCAATCTGTATATATTTGTAAAACGTTCTCTCTCTCTCTCTCTCTCTCTCTCTCTCTCTGTTTCTCTCCTGTGTTTGTACATATGCATTGCTCAGTGTGACATATAATTCATTTTTGTAATATTTATATCAATGCATGTGCCATACTGTTACATCAAAGCTAATGGATGAAAAGGGAAAGCCAATAATACAGTGTTGAAGTCTGCATTCTGTCTGGTGATTTGTAATGAAGCTGATAATTGCAATGCCTGTTCACAGTAGCAACATCCTGCGCACGCTACCACACCCTAAGTTTAATTTTGGGATGAACTATTCCTTTTATTATTATTAAGCAGATATTTTGTATAGCAGCTGTATTTTTCAAAAGTTACATGGTTAATGTAAATGGTAGTTTAATTGCAGTTTAACTGCAGCACTACAGTGAAAAATCCAAGTATAGATCTCTTTCAAACAATATTTTTCATTTAATTTTAATAAAGAGATGCGTTAACTGTGGTATTTGTTACCAGGGTACACTTTTGTAAGGGGACCCGGCTGAATACTATATCCACGCCATTTCCATGTAAACCACGCCCCCTAGCGGCTGTTTTGTCTACGACCGCGTGACGTACGCGCTTGCGTAAGGGGCGTGACAGCGCAGCCCCTCCCCCTCCACAGTCTAGCTGGAAAAGAAAAAAACTTTTTGTATCGAAGGAATCAACAGCCGCCATCTTGTCGCGGATGAGCGTCAGGATTTCGGGAGAGCATTATATTATTTTTAACGCATCCGGCTCCATCGGAACCGGCCCAAATAGCTTCCCCGCGACGGAATCGACAAGCTTCGGGCCGAATCGCGGATCTTTGTGGCGAATATCAGCGTAATGGAGCCGTTTTTGTGGTCGGCTGGAAAACCCCCGTATATCTGATTTCCCCCTTCAGCGCGAGCGGCGCTCCTGTGCCACTCGCCTATATTAAAATATAATTATTAGCTCTCATTTTTCATTTATATTTCCGAGCTTTCCTGATTATTCGCTTCGGGCTGGACATGGAGCTTGAAGGTCTTTATTTTTATTCGCAGAAAATAGCATTTTTGAACCGAGCAGCTTAAAGGAACCCGGATTGATGATTTTTTTCTCCCTTCGTCGTTTGTTTGTCGGTTTTAACGATGATGTAATTTATTTCCGCGGGGTTCGGGGTGATCATTAAGGTTAATTATGCGGGTTTTGGGTGTTGGATTATCATGGGGTGAATGGCGGTGGCGGAGCGGGGCGCTGTCGAGCCGCGTTTGAGTCCCATCTGTTAATTATTGGCCCCTGATCGCTGAATAATAATAGAAAATCCCGACGGTTGATTTGATTTATTTCGCTTTGTCCCTCCTCCCGGGATCTTGGAAGACGCTTTAATTGCTTATACGTGTTTTTTTTATTTTATTTTTGTGAAACGAGAGAGCACGATGGCTGATAATCTGCTGGATATGGGTCCCTCCAGCGCGAAGCGGCCCAAACTCAACTCACCTGCGCTGTCCTCCTCCGACACTCCAGGTAAGAGTCACACCTGTCACATCTGAGATCTGGAGGAAGCTCCCACAGACCGGGTGTGCTGTTTCATAACACGCTCGCTCAGGTGTGCGGTCAGAAACCCTTTAGACCAGGTCAAGCTCTCACGAGAAGTCTCTCAGGCAGGCTTCAGGTAACGTTAGCGAGCTCACCTGTCCTGTAACAAACCAGGTAAGTCTCAGCGTCAGAGATCTCGCACCTGTCCCGCCAGAAACAGATCAGTGCAGGAAGGAGACTCGCGTGTGCATCACTGACCAGGTCCAGGTCCTTCCAGCGACTGACTAATCAGGCTTCATTTTTATCACCGATATCTGTAGTTTTTGTTTCATTTCTGAGAACTGATATACAGAACCAAGATGTTTACACAATAATAACTAGATGGACATTAGACCGCAATAAAAACATATGCATTCTAAATACATTGTAACTATCGTTGTTTATGCAGAGTAAGAGATATATATGTATATGTATGTAGATGTGCATGGGAAAATGTAAAATTTTCTGAAATATTTATGTTTTTGAAAAATAGGTAACTTCGATTATCTGTTTAGTTAGCTAATAGTTATGCTACTTATTTTTTAAAAAATATACACATTCTGTACATTTTTATTTTTTACATATCGTTGAGAATTTTTTGGGTAACTTTGTTTAAATGTCAAATGGTACCACCACATATTAATAGTTTTGGTATTAAATAACCGGTTAAGTTCAAATGTGATAATATCCTTAAAAAAAGTTCTTGATATGTCATATGTTACTTTTCTGCTAACAAACGCTGGACTGTTTCTGAAATCCAAAATAATTTGTAAATATCTCCAATAATTTTTATGATAATAACTAGATGAACGATTGAAATATTAATAAAATGCTCTTGTTGTTCATAAGACGTTAAGAATGAGTAACTGTCATTTATAATTACGTTTGCATATTTTGCAGCATCTTATAGTTTCTTTTTTTTTTCAAATGGTCGCATTAAATCGGCAGACCCACTATTAAAGAACCGATAACCAATTGACATGTGTAAAGTGTAAATATTGGTTAAATATGTCAGTCAGAATGACATATGTGATAATCTTACAGTACATCAGAAACTGATTGATCTTGTCCGCGTAACTCTTTCCTTAAGTTCCGGCAAAAACCCTTATTTCCAGTATGTGAGGTTTAGTCTGCAAGCAGGGATGCGTTGAATTAGTGTATATACAGCAAATCTGTGCACTTTAATATGTGCAACAAATGTTTGCATTGAATGTCATTTTTACATTTTTTACTATAAAAAATGTTTTTTTACTCACTCGAACTGATAGTGACTTTTGAAGCTATTCAAGTGCTGAATGTGATCATATTCCTGTGGTATGCAATGACACTGACTCTGATGTTTATCTTATGCTCTTCTGAGTGAGATCTTATTGCAAGTTATTGATATAGATGCGGCTACCAAGCATCAACGGATGTGGAGTTCTGTGACGGCTGCTAATAATCAGTGCAATGACAATTGACATCAGTCTCGAAGAAAGCAGAAGTTTTTTTTTTTTCATCTCCATTTCGCATGCAAGTCTTCATGCACCATCTGTTAAGGTTTCACTAAGCTGAATTTTACTTATGCAGAGAATTTAGTTCAGTGATTCGCCACCTTTTGGACTCAAAGACCCCCTATTTTTCAACAGAATATTCCAAGCCCCCAAGAAAGATGATTTCAGTTTACATCTTTTTTTTTTTTTTTAATTTAGGCTTATATTTTTACTAAGTTAATATTTATAAACATATTTTTACATTTTAATTTATTAATTTAAATATTAAATACATTAAATATTAAGTCACCCTGCAGATGTGAAATTATCTTTTAAGCATGTTACTGTTTCCAGGTTTTGTGTGATTTACCAGTTCATTGTATTTGACAGATTTTAGAAGGCATGCTTCAACGTTTGGATGTGTAGAATTTGTAATTATGAATGGATGGTTTCTCTAGTCATTGTTTATTGGCGCTGCCACCCACTTGAAAGCTTCATAGCAATGAGTTTTGCACAGTCAAGCATTACTCATTCTGCAGAAATTGTTTAAAATGCTAGGCGCTAGAAAAATGAAGGCACATTTAGTCTTGATTTAGTAATCCGAATGTAGGATGCCTTCTGGTTAGGATTTCAGGGACGTCCTAATGGGTTTCCTGTGAAGCAGCATATTTTGTGTTGCTGAAAGTAGCATTTTGTTTAGGAGCATAACTTAAGACTCGCATCAGGAAATTCCTCAGCTCAGCGTGGAGAGATTCGTTATTTCCTGTCTCCCTAATTCCTGCCATGTTTTTGGATTTACATGCAACTTTAAGTGCACTCTGAAGTTTATTTGACCAAAACTTGCCATTTTCTGAATGTGACATTAAGTGGTGTTTGCTGCGCAAAAGCCACAACCATTATGCTAGAGTGGTGTCGTGGACAATTACTAATAGGGCTGGGTGTTGAGACAAATTTCACAATTAGTTTTGATCTCAATTCGATATGGATATATTGGGATATTTCTTATTTTAGGAATATGATATATTTTTAGGAAAGCTGTCATTAAGAACACAATTCAATTTAAGTTAATGGCAAGTTATAGCACTCTTTACAATACAAATCGTTGCAAAGCAGCTTTACAGAAAATTAAGTTTCTACAATATTTAGTAGTTGCTTATCAGTGGTGATTACCAGTTTATGAACATATGGCAGAAATGTAAAAATCAATTAAAGACGTAATCAAAAAGATGATTTGATTTAACCAACACAGTGGAATTTGCATTTGCAATAATCAGTCCCTGATACATTCAATGTTATTGAACTGCTTAATATCAAAAATGTGCTTACAGGATTCCTAAAGAAAACAAAACAATTATAAAACAATAAAATAAATACAGATGTCGAGCCTTTCCACTTGGATTTCACAGGATTTTCATTTTGTATATAAAATGTTCTGCGTGGAATTGCCGAAACTGCGACCTGAGCACCACCCCAACTGCGCAAAACGGTCCCAAAATGAGAGAAAACTGCAGGCGCAATGTGCTGCGACCCTACCGCCTACCTTGACGCACCGAACCAGGAACAGGGACAATTGAGGGTTTTCACGACGCGTCATCAGACTGGAAGCCGCCATATTGGAGGCACTCCGCATCACAACAAAGCACAGGCACTGAAGTATATTCCGAACGTCGTCAAGGAAAATGGTTGTTTATTGCCGTGTTTCAGGTTGTACCAATAGGACAGATTGAGAAAAACATTTGGAATATTATTGACTTCCAAAAGTTCTTTAAAAAAAAAAAAAAAAAGTAGAGGAATGCATATATAAGCTAGGGGTGCGCACGGATAGTCGAACATTTGAATATTCGTTCTGCTCTAATTATTCGATAAATAAAAAAGATATTCGAATTTCGCTATATTTTTGCTTGCCATTAAAAAAAAAGTCAATAAAACCTAACTTGGTCACTTTCTGTGATTCTCCACGGCATATTTGAAGATGTATGCAAGCAAAAAATAATTAATGAATGAATAAGTACTGCGGTCTTCTACAGTACTTCAAATATGCCGTGGAGAATCATAGAAAGTCGCCGAATTCAAGAACATTTTTGTGGCATCTCTCAAGCCATGAATAAACACAGCTAACTTGGAGAATGCAGTGAAAACTCCTCTTCTCGCTTCCGCCCTAGACAAAGTTCCTCCTTTATGTCTTTCATGTAAAGTTCCTTTGACTATCAAGCATATTTTGTTGAATTTTAATTTATGATGCTGCTAGAAAACGCTTTTATTCAGAAACATGCTTGCATGGAATATTAGAAAATGTACCACCTAAATGTTTTTGAGATTTTCTATCTTATGTTAAGTTGAAATGTTTTATATGATGTAAATCTTATGGATGATACTGAACCTGTTAGTATTCCATCATGGCCATGTAAATAGCCATGATGCTAACATGGCGTTAAAAACTAAATAAGCCGGCACAGACGTTGTCGGGACTCGCAAATAACGGTGTGCTAAGCGAATAAGTTTTGTGAAGAGCTTCGTGTTTTCGTTTCACCACTGAATGGGATCTGGTGGAATACATGGCTCCAGTTAGAACTGTTCTTGGGCAGATGCGAGAAGAGGAGTTTTCATCTCCAAGTTAGCGGTGTTTTTTCGTTGCTTGAGAGATGCCGCAACAAGGTCACCCTCTGTGATTCTCCTTGGCATATTTGAAGTACCATAGAAGACCGCAGTTCTTAGGGGCCATTCACACATCGCGTATTTTGCGCGCTCAAGTTCGTTATTTCCAATGCAGGCGTGCGGTATGCGCGCTCATAATGGAAGTGACGCGGTCGCGATCCGCAGGCGCATCCACTCCGCGTCGAGTTAAAAACATCTTAACTTGTTCAACTATCCGTGCACACCCCTAGTTTGGATGAGCTTTTTGGTTGTTTAGACATGGCTACATTCACTTTAAGTATCCAAAGCGCACAATACTCCATTGTACTCTGTTCAGTTTTTTACACCAAGTGGCTCCACAATGGGTTACCTTACTAACATCCAGGTTACCGCCCAGAACGTGATATCGGTGAAAACCCTCTATTCTTTCACCCTCCATTACTAGCAGCGATATTAATGCTAACATTAGTGGCATGCAGGTGGCAAGGAAGTCGACCGGAAGTTGAAGTCGGCTGCGTGCTGACATCTTGTAGCAGAACTTCACTTGCGTTAGCATTCCCATTGACTCCCATTCATTTTGGCGTCACTTTGACAGCGAATAACTTTACATCTGAGGTGTTTGCGTCATAACCACTCGACTCTGTTGCATTACCGTACAGACAGGAGGAGAAGCTCACAGGCAATTAACTTAATATGGCGTACTGGCGTTACATTTTAAAATACTATACAAAATAATTAATCAGAATACTTACTCCTGCTCACTCACGCCAAAGAACTCCCCGCTCAAGCTCGCCGTCTCTGCAAGATTAACGATGGCAGTTTGCACGCACAGCTACTAGAAGATTTACATCTGGCAGACAGGTTGCTGACGTCGTCAAGCTTCGTTTGAGTCTGCGCGTCAGAAACGGAAGTGCTAAAAAACGCTAAAAATGGGCTTTAATTGTCTCAGTTGAGTTCCAATGGGGTCGCTGTGTCCATTTCTTTTACTGTCTATGGTGGCATGCCCTTATGCTAGTATTTCCTGTTACTCTCACTGTTGTTCAGAGATGAAGACTGTCATCTAGTGATTGGGATGTAAACTCAAAACAAAACAATTGCCATGAATCTTGTGTATTTTTTAATTGAATTTTTTTATTATTATTATTAAGTATCAATATGCCATTTTTGAAAATCGATACAGTATCGCCAAACAAAATATTGCGATACATGTATAGTTTTTTTTTTCTGGCTAATTATTGAGTTCAAGGTCATTTAATGGATTTCATGGGTACATATTAGGTACGCAACATCATTTACAAGCAGTTTAAACAATGATTGAGCAACATAAGACCTAACATATTTTGCTAAATTGTACTTTCTTTCAATTGCTTGGATTTTGTAATTAAATTAACAGAATTTGAAAGCTTAGACTTTGTTTCATATCAAAAGTAGCAAAAAAAAAATTTATTGGATGGGTGTATAAATAATGATGGAAAGTTCACCCTATAATGAAAATTGTCATAGTAGCCCTCATGTCGTTCTAAACCTGAAGACCTTTGTTCAACTTTGGATTACAAAATAGATTTTTTTCTGACCCTGTATAGACAACAGTGTAACTGAAACATTTTCAAGTCCAGAAACGAAGCATGCCTGATACACAAAAAGTGTTCTTGTAGCTTCATAAAATTGCGGTTGAACCATTGATGTCACACAGTTTTACCCATGTCCTTATTACATTTCTGGGCCTGGGAAATTTTCAGTTACATTGCTGTCTATGCAGGGTCAGAAAGCTCTCGGATTTCATCAAAAAATCTTAATTGTGTTTCCAAAGATGAACGAAAGTCTTGCGGGTTTGGAACAGGGTTGTGACTGTGAGGAAATTTTCCCACTGGTTACTTGATGTACGACAATACCGGTATCCCCATGGGGTTCCCTCTTTTTCCTGCTTTCCTTACTTTTAAATAGCTTGTAAAAGTGGCATGTGTATTTTAATTTTCACTTTCATATATAAAGGAAAATGTAATATCACCTTAGATAAATGGCAAAAATCAGCTAGCTTTTAAAAATTCGAAGTATTGCCAAACAGGAGTTTTTGCATTTTCAAAATTAATTATCCACTATAATCTTGTCGGTCTCATCTCACTCTTCTTGTGATATAATGAAATCTGATTCAGTTTTTAATTGTAGTGTCTCTAACTGAACTAAATAATTTTTTTTCTATAAAAAAAAAATCTAAGCTACGGTGGCTGGTGGTGCCGTGGTGGGCAAGTGACGTAACCGGTGTTGCGGCTTCATACCGGTAAAACAGTCAACACGTCTATAGCAGCCAGCCTAGTTTGGAATGACTTGAGGGTAATTAATGGCAGAACTTTCACTTTTGGGTGAACTAACAGTTTATGTTTTGTTTACACATCAACTGAAAACAGCGTAGATCGATTCTTGGGTCTTAAGAGTCAATATCAGTTTGTCAAAATAAATTTTTGTAAGCCAGCCCCAATCGTTAAGGTGTGTTTGAAGTGCTTTTTAGCATGTTCTGATACTTTTTAAATCACAATGAATCTTATCATTTACAAAATAAGCTTTTTTTGTGTGTGCGTGAGTGATGCAAGAGTAGTCATACACTGAAAAATAAATCTGGTTTAGGATTTACTTTGGAACAACTACTACTCAGAAATTGCTAGTAAATTTCATAGATAATTACAAAATAGCAAGTAACACATTGAATTTAAATGTTGAAGACTGCAATAGTGTTTTTTTGCAAAACATACTGCAGTGATCTGGTTTCTTAATTAAACTAATTATAATTATATATTTATATATATTTTTTTTCTTTTCTTTTTTTTTTTTTTTACAATTGCAGGTTAGATGAGCCACTGAAGGCTTGTTAATAATCATAATAATAAATACTTTTTTTTTTTTTTGCCGTTTACTGTTGTCAAAGACTGTTTCTGTGGGTGTGTTGTTTGCTAGCTGGGCGTTCCTTCTCTTGTTATTGTGAGCGTGTAGCAGCAGTGGGTGCACTTTTATTCCAGCCGTGTTTGCATTAGTGTACGTACAAACACAGCCAAGCATGTAAACGCTGCCCTCCACCAGCTTCAGGCAGACGGCTTGCTGCGTGGTTTAATGTCTGGGCTGAAGCATGGCTGATTTGGGGAAGGATGCTTTGGGGAGAACCTCACAATACAGATGAGATCTGAATCCGTCTGCCTGGATTCAGCCATATAGTGCTTCATAAGCATCATAAGTGGTCCATGTGATTCCTGCACTATTCAATATTTAAATGGTTAGTTTTATAAAAAAATAAATAAATACTTCCCTTGTTTTTACAAACCCATGAAACTTTTACGTTTTTGAATGTACTCTCCCTTAATGGTTTTATTCACTGAAAGTCTACATGGTGATAAAGTCGCCAATAGTTTCTGCATTTGCATAATCGAAAAATTAACATAAGTTTTATAAGCAGGGTTTTAAGGAGCACCTTCAAACCACATTCACATGGACCTGTTATCTCATTCAGTACCAGTAAACTATTGTTTATAACTAGTGTGATCAGGTGTGAATAGTATACATTTTGTGAAATAAAATGTAGATGCTTTGCATTGTCAGTAAACGTAATCTAGACCATGTTTTTAAATGTAGTTCTTTGTAAAGAACCCATTCTTTCTATTTTAATGAATTAATGGCTTTTAAAGTCTTTGTTTATACGGGCAGTTTACAGTGCAATCAAATTATGCAGTTCATCAAAAAGTGCATTATATCAGTTCAGGCCAATTTCCAGTACGTTAATTTTAATTTGGTGTTTGACTGGACAGTTAGTCTAATTTTCTTTATTTTAACCCTAAAACATAAGTTCACCCTGATCTCTGTCTGTACTGTATGACTGACTGTGTTGAGGAGGTGGACCAGACTGACAGGCAGCTGTTGAAGACTAGGGGGGTACAAGGCTAACAGATGAGCGGCTGGAGTGATTCTTATTTTTAGCCATGAATCTGAGTGCTTCCCGCTGAGAATAAGGAGACATTACAACAGCATCGACTTTCTCTTGCTGTTCTCAAACCAAAACACAGAGTTGAATCTGCGTGTGTAGAGGGTGACCTTTATTAGTCCAAACTTTGATTTGATTGTTAACGAGTCAAGATGGTCAGTGTAAAGTTTTCTGATATGGGCTGCAGCCATTGTTTTGAAAGTAGGGTAACCCTGAGTTATCCACAAAATGTACTCTATTCACAAGCCATTTTACAGCAACAACAAAAAAAAGTACTGTTGACCTACCAGGGATGGAAATTAGCACCTTCCAAATGCGGGTGATTTTGTGTTGTTGCGGGTAAACTCGATTCACCTACCGGCCACTGTGACAGTTAAATAAAAATGGCATACTGTTTCACCCATCTAGTGGACAAAAAAGTTCATTTCCATCCCTGGTGTGTACACAACATGCAATAAAAGTGTAATATCATCTGAAGCAGCTCCGCTGAGGAAGGCGGTGTAAAATGGGCTCGAAACGGCAGCGTTCTTTCCAGTACAGTGTAACTCTAATAACTGCTATCCGGGGGGTGCATTTTATTTCCAGTCTTCAAGTACTTCAGAAGCTAGATTTGTGGCTAGTAAGTTGTTACGCTGTTCATTTTTAATTGTAGAAACAACATTGTATCGCTACACATGTTTGACAGCTCTTGCATGATGAGACTTGAAAAAATTAGGTTTTAAAAACGCTGTGCGTTCGTTTGTCAACGGCGTAAAAGTTTCCGAGCCGAGATTTCTTTCAGTGATGCAGTGATGAACAGGGGACTTTTCCCCACGTGTTCCCTCAACCACATAAAATAAATTAAAAATACACTTATACTGGTGAATTCTTTCCTTTGGAATTAAATACAACATTATTAATGCTTACGAAAACGGTTTCGAATATCGCAAAAATGTTTCTTTGCATTAAAAAAAGTTCAGTGCAGTGCATCATCCGGTTGGGCTACGGAGTTGAGAGAATGAGCTGCTTCAGCAAGAGTCGGCTGTTTCAAAACCTAGTAAGCTGCCTAGATAGGCAGCATGTTTGAGCATCACTGAAAGAGAAAATGTCAGTATTTCATTGAGACTTGAGATTAAATAAACTGCTTAAGTATTGTAGATCTTGTAGTATTAATTTTCACATGCAGTTACACATTGTCGGTTAAAAACAAGAAAGTGGCTGGTAAAAACATTGAGTGGTTGGTAGATTTTGAAATCCACCAGCCACAGTGGCTGGTGGACAAAGTTAATTTCCATCCCTGTTGAGTATTCATGAACTGTCCCTTTATGGGCCAGTAGTCAATGTATTATGAACCTTACAGGCCAAATATTGGCTGAATATATTTTTTATTTTTGGACCAAACTGATAAATCATTTTCCTCTCTTTTTCTAGACTTTGTGTCCTTGTTTGACTTGGAAAACGATCTTCCAGATGAGTTGATACCCAACGGAGACCTGGGCCTGATTTCCATGCCCTCTAATGGAGACGGAGGGGTGGGGAGCCGGATGGGGGGCACCGTCCCGGATGCTGCTGCCAAGCACAGGCAGCTGTCCCAGCTCCTGCAGGCAGGGAGTGGCTCTGGTCTGGCTGGAAACCTCAGCCCTCAGTCTGGAATGGGTGGCCAACTGGGTGCCTTGGGGAAGAGTCCCATGGGCCAGGGCTCACCCGGTCACCAGACCCAACCTCCGAAGCCGGTTGGCAACCCTACGGGTCAGGGCAACAACAGTCCGGGTATGGGCCTCAGTGCAGGTTTTAACCCGGCCATGCTGAACAATAACAACCAGGCTCATGGACTCATGGGCCAGAACATGGCTCCGCAGGGGCAGATGATGAATGGTGTGATGGGGCCGGCTGGAAGAGGCAGGGCAGCTCCGGGGATGCAGTACCAGGGTCAGGCCATGCAGGGAGCACCGGGTGCCGGGCAAGGGGGCAGCGTATTGGCGGAGACACTTACCCAGGGTGCACCACAGATGGGGTCACACAATGCCATCAATCCCCAGCAAGCGGGAAACATGAACAAGGTAAGTTGCCATTGCTGTTTTTTATGTCTTGCGTTCTAAAAATGTTCTGCGTGGTTGGGTGTAATGATTAGGCAAGCTAACACGAATACAGATAAACAAAATGTTTCAGTTTCGACCAGTGTTTGTGTACGTGTAGTTTCAGTTTCAACCTATTATTTCCACTACATTTGGTGGAGTAAGAAACCTGTGCTGTTTGGTACTTGGATTTAGGAAGGTTTTCTACTTGCATGACAGTTCACTTGTTGTTTTGCCATTTTCCTTATCAAGTACATAAACAAATGCAAGCCTTAAAGTGACAAGAAATTGTGGGTTATGTTCAGCCTGAGGTGCATGGACATCCACTCCAGTCCATCAGTTAATGAAGCCATTAGTTTCATCAACACATTTGAACTAAAATTTGAGACTTCTAGCTGTAATATTGCTTTCTCCAGTGAAAAGTGGTCTCTTCTGAATCAGGAGAGAAATCCGTACAGACCAAGCAAGTGAAAAAGTTTCTAAACAGTGAACCGTTTCATTGTTCTGCTCTGCTGCTCTTGTTCATTTTGCATGTCGACCATCTCATGTCAATGAAATGTGCATTAAGATCATGAAAGCACTGTAAGATTTCACCGTTTTTACAATTGCAAACCAATAAAAACACCTAAATGCTGGCAGGAGCACTGAACACATTGTAGTTTTTAGCATTTAAATTCATCGTCTGTTTGTGTACATTTACACAAATGGATTCTTCATATGCATAAAAACATTATAGCTAGTAAAAAAAAAAGGTTAGAAGTAAGTTCTTTAATCATTCTTCACAAGAATATTGATCTACTGTGAATAATTCATCCAAGGTTTTTTTTTTTTATGTATATATATACATGTGATTTTTTCTCGTAACTTCATAACTTGATCTACTGGTGAAACGGACTTCTCTCTTGTAATTTCTCCAGCCATTAAGTCCCATTTTTACAACCAACCTCAAGCGCACATTCACATCCTCCTTAATCCAATCAACAACTGATGAATTGAACCAAGACAGTGTTTAACACGAATATAAGCCTGCTTGAGCTTTTCTGACATTTGAAGGAAAGATTGCACAGAAAGGTAGTTGTGGCTATCGCATGTGTCTGACTGTTGTGGTTTTACAGGAAACCAATCGGAAACCAGTGTTCTGCTCACACTGTGCTCTTTGGCACTAGTGAACGCTCTTGTGTTGAGATGTTGGGTTCATATCGAGAAATGTCAATCGATGGAGTTTGCAACTGAAATATTGTGAACAAAATCACACAGGCTGCCAGAGCGATCACCGGTTTCTGCCGTGTTTGTTCAGAGGTGAATAGATGTGCTGTCGGAAGTGTGCTGTGTGTTTGCAT
Source organism: Carassius gibelio (assembly GCF_023724105.1). Lineage (NCBI taxonomy): Eukaryota > Metazoa > Chordata > Actinopteri > Cypriniformes > Cyprinidae > Carassius > Carassius gibelio. The sequence goes on from NC_068398.1 coordinate 7,909,539, forward strand.
TGCACAGAGATTATGAGAGTCACAAGAGCAGGTGAAGTGTGTGAGATCAGTCCACAGCTGAGTGCCAGCGCTCGTGTCTGTACGGTCCGCTCGTTCTCAGCTCTCATGTGTCCTGTTCAGAGGAAATCTGCTTTAGAATTTTCACAAGTTCTATGTTTTCATTTAGTTTTTTTCTGGGTTCTGTTCATGGAATAATCCAGTTCATCATCATAAAGAAGGCCTAACCAAATTAGTAATAGTTTAATAACAAAAATGACATTTTAACCACATTTTTAAGCAAATGAAAACATAACTAATGCATTATAGAGCCGTGTGGTGTGATGTGTGCGATTAGAATGTGGGATTTTGCTTTTCAGTTTATTTTGTGGTAGATATATTTGTATGGCTGAACTGATTTATTCTACTTACACATGAAAATCAGTAAGGTCGAAACAGATTTACTGACTAGATGCGCATGATATATCGCCCCAGCCCTAGCAGGAAGACCTCAGTGCTTCTTTTTGTTGATGAGTAGATTTATAAAAGAGTCTCATTATGAATATGTTGCATGTAGGTATTGCATTGATACATGCCTTGTAAAAATACATAAAAATGTGACTGAGCAACTGACGAGTAAGGGTCCATCTTTCTCTTACAGTTTAAAATGCTTCCTCACTACCGTGCTTATTTGTATTGCATTATGAAGAGTGTGCACCTCTCACTCTGCGCTGGTCGCTATATGATCGCGTCACATCAAAGTTCGGTACAATTTATTCTGCTTTCCCTCTTATTCGGCCAAACTCCGAAAGAGCTTCTTTTGCTATTTTCGTACAAATCATTCCAGTTGATGAACATTCAGTGCATTCCTAGTGCATTTATAATAAATGTATTTAAGCTACTGTTTCAAACAGATACCTAAAAATCATGTAGTTATATTGTGACATGGTATTGAGGTTTAATGTGAGGTTTTAACTGTGATTGTCGTGATTTAAATGTATGCTACTCTGGAAGACCGATTATTTATTTTTTCATTTTTTGGCCACATCGCCCAGCCTTAATTTTAAATGTATTTTATTTGGACAAGACTAGTTTTCTAAACTATGTTTGAATTTCGATTCTTATCACATGATGTCTGGGATTTTCATGTACCAGTTGGGTTTGGGACTAACATCTCCATGTTTACTACAGGGGTGGGAGGGTCTGTTTTGTATATCTGGGCATTGCAGAGATCACACGTGGTGAAGCTATATAGACCTAGTGTAGAAAAATGTGGTTAATGTTTGGTTACTTTAATATAGAAACTCCTATGTAATTTATGAGCGAGATGCTAACGGCCTAATCAGATTCAATGATCTATGCTAAGTTAAGCTAGACCCGGAGATCGTCTGAATGGTCATCTGAATGGATCTGAAAACAGAAACTCAACTGAAAATGAGCCTGTTTTCAAAGAAGTGGAGTGTTTCTTTAAAGTATTCTATTTTATGTTCAACAGAAGAAAGGATATATTACAAGTTTAGAACAATTTGTGGGTGTGTAAATGATGACAACATTTTCATTTATGGGTGAACTTTAAGTCAGACAGTCTACTGTGAACAACGGAAATGTCTCTGCAAACTGTGCGTTCATCATTAGCAACTGGACAGACACATTCATAACTTTCCCATTCAGTGCTTCATAGGGCTGTCACTTTTGTGAAAAAATCATTTTCGATTTTTAAGACATAAGTGTTCATTGAATCGATTGTAAAATCGTTTTTCCATGTCAAAAAAAAAAAAAGACGTTTCCTTTTTCAATGTCAAATAACGGATGAACGTAAAGAGAGCGCTGGAAACGCACAAGTCAGCAATATTTCCTATTTATTGGCATGACGTTTTGTGCAGAATGACAAACCGCAACAAAAGTGCCACATTCGTGAAAAATATATATGCAGAGGGGATGGCTGTCATAACAAAAGAAAAACGTCACTGCAGGATTCAACCCGGCTGCATTTATGATTTAGGCAATTCAAAAATCTCCAAGATTATTTTAAATAATGATTTAATCCATTTCAAACAACTGGTTAAAAAAAAATGAAACTTTAAATGGACTTAAGAACAAGCCATGTGTGTTTTTTTTTTTTAATTATTATTGAACGTAACCGACACTTAGGCTAGGTGGCACTAGGCAGGGATGCGCAAAAAGGGCCGTCTTTACATTGACTTAACATTGAAATCATTTGTGCCAGACGCTCTTCGTGTTTGGTGTGAAAGCAGCATAAGAGATCCCTTTCGACGTCACTGGGTCTTATAGGCGCGTAAAATTGCTGGTATTCTTTTTCTGCTTGTTTGTGAGTTTTGTTACATCTATTTTTTAATTGTTTAATTATTTTAAAATTAATATTGTACATATTTGGTTAAAATCGATTCCCTATTTTCATTTTCAAAACTTTTTTTGGTTGGTCCGAACGATTGTGCATTCGATTTTCAAACTAAAAGTGAAATCTGGAGTGTCTTGTGTTCAACTGCACAGGTTTGTTTACCGCATGCTGCACTGGCTTGAAAGGGCTTTAACGGCGCGTGTCCTGCAGACTCACTATAAAAGGAAAGACATGGAAATTAGCTCCTCTAATAGCCACTTATGAAATGTATTTCATTATAATTGCTATTAGTATTATAAAAAAACCATGCAAAACAGTTTTTGACTTTGTAAAATTTGGGACAAATCGCGTCTTGTATTGTTTTGATATGGGACGCATCATTTTTCCTTTTAAATACGGGACGATTCTGCATTTTAAAGGACGGGTGACAACTCTAATATTATTAACTGGCTGTGTTTACATGAATTTTGTGCCATAAACTAATTGAGACAAGTCTATTAAACCACTTACACTGAGTTGCGCACAGCAGCATGTGTGAGCAGTCTTCACAAACAAAGTGCAAATTTTCAGCATTTTGAAATTGAAATCAGCTTTCTGTTAGTGAGGTTCATATTTTAAATTATATAAGTCCACTGCATTCCCAACCACATAAATTATTACTTCGTAGAGAATTTGTAAGAAAAATACCGATGGGCAAGACCGCACTCTTCAAATGTAAAGCATGCGTCTCCCACAGTGCATTCAGTGCACTGTGAATGTCGTTGTAATTCAATTCAACCTTCCCAAACTTTATGAATGATTATTTTATGGATGGTTCCAGTGGTGTATGTGTGTGAGCAATTGAAAGCAAGCAGGGTACAGATGTTTCCAAAGCAAACCACGTCATTGTGTATCTGGTTAAACAGTAAGCTCAGAATTGATTCAGAAATTCTCAGAATCGATCCAGACTCATTGAATAGAGACTCAATGCATGATGCATCTTTTTTTTTTTCTCTCACCCCAATAGAAAATGTAATGTGTTCTGTGTGAATTGCTTGGTTTCAGTTTCGCCTCTAAATTACATCATCTCTGCATTGATTTTTTTTCTTTTTACACAATTATTTTAATGAACAACAAAAACTAAAGCATTAATATGCAATGACACTTACGTAGTTGTCACATTTCGTGCACTACTGATAAGGCTGCCTAACACACACACAAAATTTGAATGCAAATTTAGACTTATTTTTTCAATTTGACAAATATATAATCTGACAACCCTATTGTATATAGATGATCACATCTTTAGGTTTGTGTCTATCAAATTCAAAATTACGAGAATTTGTTTCTTTATTTTGCTTAATTGTATAATATAAAATTGTCTTAAATAGATATTTTTAGTTGTAGTTGAGAGCTCTGTTTGGTGTCACAACAGGAATTTTCGTTATTAGTGAGAAACCTACCAATAAGAATATAGTACGTTATGAATATACAGCTACAGGAGTGAAATTCTGGTCTAATGAGATTTCAGTATTGTTTGGATGTATACAACAAAATATTGAAAGGCAGATGATAGTTTCTTGTAACAGCTTGTTGGAAAAGTCATTTTAATGTGGAAGAGAAGTTTTATGGCTTGTATGGACAAAGTGTTAAGAGAGCACTGCTCGACAATAAGGACTGACCATTCCGGACACTTTGGATTTGTCACTTGCCCGATCGGGCCACTCCAGCATTGTCTTGACCTTTTACCAGCTGCATGTGTTTTTAAGACTTGTTAATTTAAAAATTCAAGCGATTTAACAGGCATTTGGGTGCGAAAGACAACTCCTTTCCATACTCTCACCTTTACGGGCAAATACAAAATACCAGTCCTGGCGAGTAACTTAGTAGCTATCGAATCTGACAAGCTACATAAAATAGATTAAAAAAATCAACATCTGAACCACTGTTGCCAAGTCCACGGTTGTTTTTCATGTCCGTGGGTTGAAGCGACCCCAATAATGTGACATTTAACCCCTAAAATGCTAAATTTACTAAGGGAACCTTGCCAAAAAAAATGACTTTTTTATCCCCCAGAATGTAATTTTTATCGTTTTGAGAAGAAATTTACGTTTTGGTCCATAATTTGGTCAGGTTTTGATTTGAAAACTCGGCAAATCTGAACGTACGTTCTGGAGATTTATCACTAATCACAGGAGCACCTTGTGCATGAAAACCGCATCCGATTTTTTTGCACAGCCCTAAATACAAGATAACATATCAAAAACTGATAACAGCAACTATTTAAAAAAAATGTTGGCAGAGCCATTGAAAATGTTGGTAGGGCAAGTAAAAATTTGAACCACTGGCCAGATCAGTAGAAAAAATCCTTAGCGTTGATCTCCGGAGTCACAGTGAGAGAGCGACAGGCAGCGGAGATGAGTATTGCTCATGACAGGGAGTTCCTCAGTGTGGCACGTTCAGCAGCGGCGCGTGCAGCGTTAATGGCTGCAGGCTCGCATTAGTGCTGGTGGGGGATGGGACGGTTTACACACGAGCTCTGATCTGACGCGCCGCTGCAGAACCATGCTGTGAAAGCATCACTGAAAAGTGCTCCAAGTTACTCAGGTTTAATGCAGTTATTCTTTCACATGCACTTCGTTTAGTATCAGCAAATAATATATTAGACTCATCATTCAATCGAAATGTTAAATTCTTCTTTTTTTATGGAATACTGTAGTGTTTATTGTAAACAATTTATCTGTGCACTTACATTTTTACAAATTATTTTTGTAAAATTCATGTGCCCTCGTTATCTTTAATCAAAAACGTTAACCTCCCCTCCCCCTCAAAAACGACTTCTCTTCTCTTCCGGTCAAGAGCTATGGTGTCTTTGGTAAATGCTGGGATAAACAACAGCGGGAAAAAACTGAAGCTGTTGTTTCACTTTTTATAGAAATCAATGCATTGACCAGTGCTGACGTGATCCATGGGGGAGTACACTACCCTTAAAGATTTAAAGGAGATTACCACAACATTACTCTTAGGACATCGCAAACTATTTCTTTTATGAATATGACTTAACCTGATGGAGGACGCGCTCAGTCATTCAGGCAGTTGCTCGACCTCAATTTTGTAAGCAACGAGTGCATCTTTGGTTTGGTGTTTTTATGAAGAGCAGACCCCGTTTTTCTCAAGCTGTAACCCAAAGGCAAGTCGACTGCTCGTACGTGAGGTGGTGGATGTCACTGAGCAGTTGATGACCGTATCTTTTAGTACACTCTTTGACCTATGAATGTTTGGCTTGACAGCATCTACTCTACACTGTCAGAGAGCAGGACCTCGTGCCTGTGTAACACCTTGCCTGCTCTCTATGAATTTAAATTGAAACGCTACACTGGCAGCCCTTTTGTGCCACTGTTTCATGAACATTCGGGGAGGTTCACAGATGCTGATGGGTTTTTCTTTCCTCCATAGATGGGTCTTGCATCTGCTAACGGCCCATTCGGGCAGCAGTATGCACAGGGTTCGGTCCAGCAGATGTCCAGCGCTGGATTAAACGCTCAGATACAAAACAAGGCAGCTCTTCCCAACAGCCTCCAGCCCACCCTGAAGGGTGCTTCCAGCGTGCCAAATCTGGTGAGTAACCGTCAGTGTTCATTTTGACAGCCATTTTTGATTTAGTCTTAGTCTTTATCTTGAGACCAAAATGCTTAATAGTCTTTGTCACATTTAATTTGAGTCTTTCATAGGTTTAATCGATGAAAAGTCATTGCATTTGTCAACTTTTAGTCATTAATTTAAGTCAAATTGCAGTTACCAGCATTTATAATGGTAGCTATTTTATGTGTAGACTTCAGACATTAATAGTCATTAATTCTTCTCTCTTTAAACCAAATCAATTAAGCTTATGAGAAATTTGAATCAACGATTGAATTTGGAAAAACTTGAATAAATTACAACAATTTTCATTTTTGGGTCAACTATATCAAGTTAACTTGAAAAATCACAGTTTTTCATATATAATGTATATAATTTTTTTAAAAGCAGAGTAAGACAAACACGAAAGAGATAGAAATTCAGCTCCTTTTTCAGATACAGTAGGTTTACTTGGTTAACATCTCTTGTTGGTTAAAGTTAATGACACGGATAGGTAGCCTACTTAATTAGGAATGCTGTCTCTTTAAGACGGAAGTATTACTGGCACGCATTCAGTTTTCACCCACCTGTTTGTGTTCACTTAATCCATAACCAGCTTATGAGAGATACTCTACATGATGGACATTTGGACTGTTGTATGTGTATTTGAGCGCTGAGAACTGATCGCACGCTGTATATGAGAACTGAAGACGTGGAGCGTGAGCGCAAGAGAGCACCGCCATCAGCGCGATTCCACTTTCAGAAAACACAACAAAAGTTTACTCCAGAGAAAAATGGGACCTTTGGTCGTACCCCTTTTGGTGCTGAGGCCATTGTTTCAGATCACTAGCTCGCATTTTTTTGGCCTATCCATCCACTGCGGCTGCCATACTGAGACTAATGCAAACGTCTCTTATCCAATTGCGAATGCGATTTCAATGATAGGGACGCACATTTTGAAATACAAAACAGTAGCCTGTAGGATGTATTTTGAATGTCCGGTAGTCCTCAAATAACATTATAGTCACGTCTCGTCTTTTTAACGAAGACGCAGCATAAATTTCATCAGTTTTTATCTCTTCGTCACACATCTATTCAGCAGCTATGTGACAGAATATGATGCAAAGAGTGGATAAACTGGATAAATGAAGTCTAAAATTATTGTTCGAACGGTCATATTTGAAAATTGACCTAAACTGCTCCGACATTGTGTAATAAGGTCAACAAAGTATATTTATTTTAATCTGCTTTATTTCCTTCCTTTTTTTTAACTGACTAGTTAGAGGTCAGTAAGAGTTTTATTATTATTATTATTATTATTAAAGTGTGCATAAATACGTTGATTGGTTTCTGAAGGATTATATGACTGAAGACTGGTGTAATGATTGAGCTTTGCGTCACAGGAATTAATTCGATTTTAAAATACGTTCAAATTAAAAACAGGTATTTTAAATTGCAATAATATTTTACAATTTTATAGTTTACAAATAAGAAATGTTATAACAATTCTGTGTTGTTGAAGCCAAGAGGACAGAGCACATTGTTTTGATTAAGGCGTAAAATGGACGCTTAACACCTCAGCGAATAAAATCATAACTTCACAGCCTCTCGTGGCTTGAGGCTTTATCTAACCCACTGAGAATATTTAGAAAGATTTGTTTCTTTATATAATAACATCCGAAATGGATCTTGTATCTAATCGAAACTCTTCCCTCCAGCTGCAGCAGCAGGTGCCCTCGGTGGGCATGGTCCCGGGACAGGGGGTGTCGACGGGCCCCACGGCCGACCCGGAGAAGCGCAAACTGATCCAGCAGCAGCTGGTCCTGCTGCTTCACGCCCACAAGTGCCAGCGGCGAGAGCAGGCCAACGGTGACGTGCGCGCCTGCGCCCTGCCCCACTGCCGCACCATGAAGAACGTCCTCAACCACATGACCCACTGCCAGGCGGGGAAGTCCTGCCAAGGTGAGAGGCAAAATGAGACCAGTTATGTTAATGTATAACTGGACTCCGGCACTTTACCCCAAGCTCTGAATTTTATAGAAGTCATGGTCATGTGCCATCTCTGAGTCGATCTGAAAGTGCCTCCGTCTCTCTTTGTCCATATTTCGGTGGTGACTGTACATCTCAGTGTTGTTAAACTGTCTGGCCGGGCACTCAGGCTTTATGTAAACTTGGGAAGTCACTCGTGGCTCTTGTGGTCTCACTGTCGAAGTATGAAGGAGTCTGGAACGTCGAAACCCCTTTTATTCCTTGACATGATTTCAATTGGGCAGAGTGTTTTATTATGGTGAAAAACATATGTCAAGAGTATTACGTCTGATTTATTAGTTGTGCTTGTTAAGAGGAGCATGATTATTTATATCGCTCTTGAATACTTGGCTTACACTGCAGGAGGGACCTTAATATCATAACCCATTTTGCACATTTCCACAGCAGAAACCGAGATGGAAAAACTGTTTAAATAACCAAGTTGCTTCCATTATAATCAACCACACTACATTGGTTTGACACACATTAGTTTCTGTATATCTGTGTTGTCTTGCACAGAAGCTCTCGTCACTTTGTTTAAACTAATACTATTTAAAATTACAAATATAATGTGAATAGTTTACTTTTGATATTTAGTTGATAAAATGGTTAATGACGGCCCAGTAACATAGAAAACAATTATCTACCTTCAAACTTGTTGCCTTTTTGAAATTCACTGTTAGGATGTTGAAATCAGCCACAAATCTGAGGAAGTTGTGTTTGTGAATGGGCATCTGAAGGGTTCTGTCTGTCTTTAGAAATCTTTAGACTTTATTAGGCAGCTCAACTCAACACTGCTTTGTGTACGGGTGTGTGAATGCTCGGTGTTGTAATCTGTAATGATTTTTTTCTCCGTTTCCACAGTGGCTCACTGCGCCTCGTCTAGACAGATCATCTCGCACTGGAAGAACTGCACCCGGCACGACTGCCCCGTCTGTTTGCCCCTGAAAAACGCCAGCGACAAGAGAAACCAGCAGCGTAAGCCACACTCTCATTTAAAATAAACCACCTGCACCGATACATTCCCTGCATGAGTGCATTTTCATAGATCAAGGTTATACTTCATGCTACTGCATGGCAACACTGAATATAAAACAAACAAACAAATAAAGTTCCTAGCACATGTGATTTAATTAGTACGGTTAATGATTGAATCTCTAATAACTAAATATTTTGCACAAATGTTTAGTCTCTTATTAGGGCCATTGAGATTTTTTTTTTTTTTTTTTTTTGCTGTTTGATAAATGCAAAGAAAATGAAAATAATCCTTTCTGCCCTGATACACAAAATCGACCGTTTTAAAAGTATAGAAACATCTACATTACTGATTGAAATATATGAACTTTAATGGGTTTGTTACTCTACTGATTGTGTGTTGAGATGCGGGGTGCGTTCAGATTGAGTGCTGCCATCTGTAGGTCGTGTGAGCAGCTCTGAGTGTGAAAGCACGAGACCAGCAGCGGATTCCGGCAGGCAGCAGGACTGTAATCTGACACTGCGGGGGAGGGGCTCCACCCCTGGTTTTTCAGAGGGGGGGCGGGACACACCGAGCTCCCGCTCTCTGATTGGACAGCCGGTCACTGACTCGTTTAAATCCCCCTGTAGTGGCAACAGAAGCACGCTCTCTCAGTGTCTCATGCAGTTCTGTTCCCTGCCGCTGCTCGAAAGTGTCCTGTGTTTGCAAAATGGCTATTCCACTTCAGTCGCTTCTGTTTCCAGATCAAGTGGAATTACTGCAAGATTGCAATTATTCCGAATAGAAATAATTCTTGAAATGCATTTATTACATTTCAAAGCAAGACAACCCATATGACTAGGATAAAGTTAACTGATAGATATCCCCATCCTTCCCCAGTTGATTTACATCAAGATTTATAGACTCTTATTTAGTACTACATATCTTCTTAAATGTTGTTTTAAATATTTTTCATTATTTATGCACTAATTTTGCATATAATTCCAGAACATAAATCTAAACAATGGATAGCGCAAGGTTCAAAGTTGTTTTATTTAGTGGACAAATTAAAGTTTAGATTAAATTAAAGATAATCTCTCTTTATCAAAAAAAAAAAAAACCTTTGGAATATATGAATAAAAGGAGTTTGATTCAACCAAATTGTTTTCTTCTATTTGCAGCGATGCTGAGCTCTCCTAACACTGGCATGCAGGCTCCGCTGGGCCCTGTGGGTGCGACTCAGACTCCTGCGTCCTCCATCAGCAGCGGCACGCACATAGACCCCAGCTCTATGCAGCGGGCGTACGCTGCACTCGGCCTCCCGTACGGGAACCAGCCGGCTGCGCAGACGCAGGTCGCAGGACAGCAGACCCAGCAGCAGCAGATGCGCTCTATGCCTGGACTAGGTATCAACTTCAGTTCGCAAGGAAATCTAAAAAGTGTTTGAATATTTATTGCGAACAATACAAGGTTCCATGTTCATTTATTGACCTTGAAAGGTGCTCTCATTCTGTAACTTCATCTTGCATCGTATTGATTACTGTGAGCCATTTACTAAACATGCACACAAGTGCATCAAAATTTTATTGCATAATTATATTTGCTAAATGCAATTTTTCAAATATCTTCAAACATGCCCACAAGTGCATCAGAATATTTAATACATAATTGCATTCAGTGCAATTTATCAAATAATATCTTTAAGCATGCACAAGTGCATCCCAATCTTCATTGCATAATTAGATTTGCTAAATGCATGGGTAACGATCAAAGATCTTTGATCAAAGATCAAAATTGGTGCTTCATTGTCTATAAACGATCAATTTAATTGCATCTGCTGTCAGTATGGATAGAAACGTCATGCTGCTCCTCATATTGTGTATGTGTGTGTAACCCCTGTCTGGTTTCCTACAACATCTTCAGGCACTAACCAGATGAACATGGGTGGTAACGGTATGAATGATCAGACGAACCTTCACACCGATTCCTCTCTCCCCTCATCCCTCAACAAGTGAGTCTCTTCACCTTCACCCCTCACTTTTAACCTCTTACACACACACTGCAGAGCGAGAAATGTTCATCTGTAGAGTCCAGCAATGTAAGAGAGCAAATAATGTCATTGGAGAATGATTTTACAGAAATTCTGTATCAATAAATGGTTGAATATGGAATTCTGAGATGATAAAAGGGAATAATATTTGAAAAACAAACTTAAATAGATTTTTGTATTTGGCTTGATTTTGAGAGAAATGTCGTCACACCAGTACATTCTTTGATTTTAGCTTGAACAGTGTATGTTTTCATTAAGGCAAAACTTGAGAACTAATGTTGTAATCCTGCTCCCACAGTCAGATGATGCCTGATGGGTCGAACATGGGCGGCACGGGGAACCTGCCCACAGCTGCGCCGCTGTCAATGCCTGGCATGAAGAAGCCCTGGCACGAGCACGTCACTCAGGACTTGAGGAATCACCTAGTGCACAAGCTGTGAGTTGAGGAAGTCTTCGTATTTCAAGATCACCATTTGTCAAGGGCAGTTCTCTTAACCCTGCATTTCCCTACAGAGTTCAAGCCATATTCCCGACCCCAGACCCTGCAGCACTGAAGGACAGACGCATGGAGAACTTGGTTGCTTATGCACGTAAGGTGGAAGGGGACATGTACGAGTCTGCCAACAGCAGGGTAAAGCGCACAAACCTTCTTGCTACTTCTTAACCTTCTTTCAGGATGGTGTTTTGTGACTGTGAGAAGGCACCAGGTGGCTCATGTTTTTATATTTTGTGTCCAGGATGAGTATTACCACTTTCTGGCTGAGAAGATCTATAAGATCCAGAAGGAGCTGGAGGAGAAGAGAAAGTCCAGGCTGTCGAAGCCTCAAATGGGTGCTCAGGGTCCTCAGCAGCCTGGCCTTCCCCAGCCCAACACTATGGGACCTGGACAAGCCATCCGGCCTCCCAGTTAGTGGCTTCATTTTTAATGCTTTGACTTTCTTGTTGTTAGATTTCCTTGGCTGCTTTCTTGATTAGCTGCTTAAAACATGCCTTATTTCCTCAGATGGACCTGTTCCTATGTCCAATGTGCCAAACCAGTTGATGGCCCGGATGCAGGTCCCTCAAGGTATGGTTTTCATTCTGTATACATGTATACACTACTGTTCAAAAGGTTGAGGTGGTTAAGTTTTGGAAAAGAAGTATCTAATGCTCAAAGTAGATTTATTTGGCTAAAACTACAGTAACAACAGTAATATTGTGAAATATTATTACAATTTAAAATAACTGTTTCTGTTTTAATGTATTTTAAAATGTAATTTATTTATTTGATGCAAAGGTGAATTTTCAGCATCCTTACTCCAGTCTTTAATGTCTTTCTCAAAATCTTACTGACTTTAACAGTTCTTCATTCTTCTATATTTTCTGTGATTTCTTTTTGGCAGAATGTAATAACTTCATTTCTGAAAACAGCAGACTTTATAAAATTTTATCAAGTGAACGCATAGGGTCAACCTTAATTGATTAATTTATGGCAATATTATCAAAAATGAAAATGATTTGCATATTACAGAAATGGAATCGGTTGTGAATGCCATTTCATGTTGGCTTGAGTAGGATAAAAGCAGTCGGGCAGGTCGTACTGGTAGTGCAGGAATTACTCTGAAGCTTCAATCTCCCATTGAACAGAAAATCTCTTTACCTTCTTTTAATGTGTTTTTTCAGGGATGGGCCAGTTCAACCCGGTGACCATGCAGAGCATGCAGATGTCCCAGTCACCGGTGGGAGCTCCCCGGGCTGCGTCCCCTATGACCCACCCCCCTCAGATGGGCATGGGTAACGTTCCAGCGGTGAGCAGCAAGAACTGATTCCAGATTGATGCCAGTTTTGGAATTTTTGATTTTAAAACACTGTATATTTAGTCAGATTGAAATGTTTTCTCCGTGTATTTATAGTCAACATTGTTCATGAGATGGGCGCCATTTTGGATTTTCACAAAAACAGGATTGTTTCACTAGAAAGAAAACTTATCAATAGCTTTATCATTCATGTTGTCAGAATTGGTTTTTAAGACAAAAACATACCTTTGTGTCTAAATGCTGATTTATCTTCATTCTTTTGCAGATGAGCATGTCTCCCTCCAGGATGCAACAGGCACCAGCAATGATGGGAGGCCATGTTGGCAACATGGTGGGCCAGACGCAAAACCAGAACCAGTTCATGAACCAGACGTTCCCACCCTCAGGCGGGGGCATGAATATGAATGTAAACCTGGCTCAGCAGTCGGGACAGACTGTCCCACAGGTGAGGAGTCAGAATTGTCACGCCTTTAGTACGGTTTCATTGTTCGTGGTGTTACTCCGGTGTTAATAAGAGATGTTTCACCACCCCAAATGCTTTTTGTCTTCCTGTCATAGAGTGCATTAGTGCCTGCCCACTTTTTCAGCGGCATTGGTTCCATTCATCTTCATAGATATTAAAAAGAAAGTTATAAGCTATGAACCTAATCAGCTACATTTACTACGTTTAATTTGAAGTAAAAAGAATGTAAAAACTCAAACAGAAACACAAAGTTACAAGACTGGGTACTTATCGACTTGAAAGAGGGAAAGAACTGCAATCCCAAAATTTAAATGGAGAAATATAGAAAAATATTTATTTAAAGTTAAATATATTTCATAAGTTCAAAATATGCATAATTACATACAAATATGTAAAAAAAAAAATTGAGCGCATAGGAAGACCAATTGGATTGCATCATTAGCGGGTGCTTATTATTATTATTTTTTAAATAATGATGCAGTCTGATGGGTTCAACAAAAGCTTATCCCAGTGATTAACATCCTCTGGGCTCACATTAGATCTGTCTTTAAAGGTTTAGGAGTTATTGTTAAAACCAGTCCTCCTGTAGGGAAAACGAATGGAGTTTTTAGCTCCGGAACCCAACTGTTGTAGTTTGTTGTGCTGTGTCTGAGTTGGTATACCCTGCATCTCTCCTCTGCAGCAGCAGCAGCAGCAGCAGCAGAACGCTAACCTGACCCTGAATCCTGTGGGCCCTCTGGGCACCCCGTCCACCCTGTGCTCCACCCCTCCTCCGCCCTCCGCCTCCACCCCGTCAGCTGCCGCTAGCCTACAGACACTCCAGACCCAGCCTTCCACGCCGGCCTCAGTCGGGGGCCACGTCACGCCCACTCACATCCCCAGCGGCTTGCCCCGCCCTCCCTCAGCCCTGGGCTCCTCCCCCGCCCACTCCCAGCCGCTCACGCCCCTGCAGCCCCAGCCTGAGCCCTCCCTGCAGATGCAGCAGCCCACCTCTGTGCAAGCACAGCAGCCCCGCACTCCGGTGAGGATCGTCATGAAAACACAGCCTCGATTGCAGCTGTATGCCATGACACCCTTAACTCATGTCCCTTCTCGTTTGTCTGTCCGTTAGCTCTCTCAGATGGCCGCTAGCGTTGATAATAGAGTTCCTACGCCAGCATCCGTGGCCGAGACCCACTCCCAGCAAGCTTTGCCCCCCGACTACTCTGCTGCCGAACACAAAACCGAGCATCAAGAAGATGAGCAGGAGTTTGAATCTGGGAAAAAGCAGATTGATGTCAAGATGGAGGTGTGACTTAAACTTAAAAAGGGCTTAAAATTGTGTTTCTTGAATGTTTTGCACTACCGTTCAAAAGTAAGAAAATGGTGAATTAATATTAGTAAGAAATTACTGTTAATAATAGTAAGAAATGTTATTCAACGAGGCATTGAATTCATCAAATTTTTGAATTCATCAAAGATTTCATAATCGCGCAGTAATATCATCTGCAAATTTGTTTACATAACTTGTCAGTGAACTACGCCTCTGTAGTAAATGCTGCTCCATCTGAAAGCACGTGATGATGATTTCCTGCTGAATACAGAACCTTCTTTACTAACAAAATGCGCATGACAATCACATTCGATTAATTGTGCAGCCCTAATCATGTGACATGATAATGATGCTGAAAATTCAGCTTTGCATCACAGGAATGAATAACATTTAAATATATCTTCAAATAGAAAACTTGAATTGAATTGTGATAATTTTTTTATTGTATTTTTGATCAAAAACATGCAGCGTCAGTGAACAGAAGAGACTTCTTTCAAAAACAAAATATTACAGACACCAAACTTTTGAACGGCTCTGTATTTCTTTGCACTATAGATTTCTTGATTTTTCATTCTTTTGAAGATATTCATAGTCTCTCAATGTAATATTGACACTTATTATTGCATTTATTTGTTGAAATTGTTTTGGCTTGCTAGCTGTAATGCCAATTTATTGCTTATCATTCTCTAGTTTCCTCACTAACTCTTTGAGTCACGTTTCCTCGAGACTCAAGTCTAATGACACAGTCTTTATTAAACATCTAAACATAATTCTTTAGGATGACGATGTCAAACCTCCTCAAGTAAAAGAGCAGCCAGAGTCTGTAGAACCTAAACAAGAACCGATGGAGATGGAGGAGAAGAAACCAGAGATAAAGACCGAGCCGAAAGAGGAGGACGTGTCCAGCAACGCAGCATCCGGTCAATCTGCCCAGTCGCGCAAGAAAAGTATAAACAATATTCTGAAAACACTGAAACCGCATTTAATAATATCTGCAACTAGAATAATCACATAACATCATAATTTGTTACAGTTTTCAAGCCGGAAGAGCTCAGACAGGCGCTGATGCCAACACTAGAAGCTCTGTATCGTCAAGACCCAGAGTCCTTGCCCTTCCGCCAGCCGGTGGATCCCGCTCTACTGGGCATCCCGGTAAATCCCATACACCACCATCTTTAAATGTTCTAAATGTATGAAATCAGCCTCTTCTTAAAAAAAAAACTGATTTTATCCAATATTAGCCAGTTAATACTGTTGAGTTCAAAGATATCAATAAAAACTTTTGATTGTTAAAATATATGTTGTTCTTTTTTTATTTTCCCAGGACTACTTTGACATTGTAAAGAACCCAATCGATCTTTCCACCATCAAGAGGAAGCTGGACACGGGGCAGTACCAGGAGCCCTGGCAGTATGTTGACGACATCTGGCTGATGTTCAACAACGCCTGGCTCTACAACCGCAAAACATCTCGAGTGTACAAGTACTGCTCGAAGCTGTCCGAGGTGTTCGAGCAGGAAATTGACCCCGTCATGCAAGGTCTGGGATACTGCTGTGGGCGCAAGGTAAGAACTTGAGCTTCTTCATCCAAGAAAAGAGTGGTTAGCTTGATGAATCCTCCACATGAGCTCTAGTTCAGCGTCTCTAGATATTTTTTTAATTTTATTTAAAGATACATTTTTGAGATAAAAACTTTATTTGTTTTATTTATTTATTTTGAGGTATGTAGTAAACACATTTGATATTAAATGCATTTAATTATATAAAAATGTTTTTGGCTAATTTCAATTCATTTTGGTGAATCGCTAAAAAATTACTAAAACTTCTGACTAGAAATAAAAACAGGAAATATACAGGTGGTAGTATTAGAATATAATCAAAAAGTTAATTTATTTCACTAATTCCATTCAAAAAGTGAAACTTGTATATTACATTCATTCATTATACACAGACTGATATATTTCAAATGTTTTATTTTATTTTAATGATTATAACCGACAACTAAGGCAAATCCCAAATTCAGTATCTCAGAAAATTAGAACATTACTTAAGACCAATACAAAGAAAGGATTTTCAGAAGTCTTGGCCAACTGAAAAGTATGAACATGAAAAGTATGAGCATGTACAGCACTCAATACTTAGTTGGGGCTCATTTTGCCTGAATTACTGCAGCAATGCGGCGTGGCATGGAGTGGATCAGTCTAGTATATAATCACACACACACACACAAACGTAAAGAAGAATATAATTAATTTATTTGTACATGATTTATACATACATATTATGTACAATAACAATTAAATCCGTTTGGCCACCATGTTCAATGGAGAAGTCTGATCTAGAAAATTTCCAGGCAGCATATCCCTTCCCATTCAAGCTGTCCTGGATGAACGTGAATTCTTTTTTTCCATTCAGTTAGGAATTTGCAGGCATATTTTCTCTTTTTATTCGCCATGTCTCTTTTTTCTTCCTTTTCCCCTTCTTCTTCTGCTTCTTTTTCCGTTCTGAATTTGCCACGCTTGACTTCGAGGTGAGTCTCGAATAAGTTCTTTAGGGGCCGTTCACATATCGCGCCTAAAAACGCGTGGAAAATGCTAGGCGCGCTGCTTTCTCTTTTTTTTCAAAGCGCTCGGGCAGTTGTGCCCCTGAGGCGTCTGCCTTTGCTAAGCAACCATGACGTGCTCTCTCCATGAAGACGCGGAAATTTCAGCAAAGGATAAATGAATTTGCAGCTCTAAAAATCAGTTGCTGTAGCTCTGCTACTAAATCAAAATGGCAATCCATATACAGCTATGATCCGCTGTTCCTTCATCTTGGCTGAGCTTTCAACGTTGTTACGGGAAAGGATGAAGCTGATTGGTTAGTTCTTGTCACATGACCCGCGGTGCGCTTGCGGCATTCTGAAAAGTTGAAACATTTTTAACTCGATGCAGTGCGGACGCGCCTGGAAAAAACGGGCGCGTCGCTTTCATTATGAGCGCCCATACCGCGCGTCTACATAGGAAATAATGAACTTGAGCGCGCAAAAGACGCGATATGTGAACGGCGCCTTATTATTGTTCGGTCTGAAACTGCGCCCAATGACGGATGGTGTAGCAATATTGTTGCCCGGGTGGAAATCGGGAGAAAGGTCGGCCCGGGAGATTTCCGGGAGGGGCTTTCAAATTCGGGAAAATCGGGAGGGTTGGCATGTATGAGCATTGGCACTGTGTGCAGGTGCCATGTCCTGTTCGAAAATGTAATCTGCATCTCCATAAAGTTTGTCAGCAGCAGGAAGCAGGAAGTCCTCTAAAACTTCCTGGTATGGACCTCATGGACCTCAGAAAACATAGTGGAGCAACACCAGCAGATGACATGGCACCCCAAACCATCACTGACTGTGGAAACTTTACACTGGACCTCAAGCAACGTGGATTGTGTGCCTCTCCTCTCTTCCTCCAGACTCTGGGACCCTGATGCAAAATTTACTTTCATCAGAGAACATAACTTTGGCCCACTAAGCAGCAGTCCAGTCCTTTTTGAAGCGAGACGCTTCTGACGCTGTCTGTTGTTCAAAAGTGGCTTGACAAAAGGAAAGGCGACAGCTGAAACCCATGTCTTGCATAAGTCTGTGTGTAGTGGTTCGTGAAGCACTGACTCCAGCTGCAGTCCACTATTTGTGAATCTCCCCCACATTTTTTAATGGGTTTTGTTTCCCAATCCTCTCCAGAGTGCGGTTATCACTATTGCTTGTACACTTTTTTTTCTACCACATCTTTTCCTTCCCTTCGCTTCTCGATTAATGTGCTTGGACACAGAGCTCTGTGAACAGCCAGCCTCCTTTGCAATGACCTTTTGCGTCTTGCCCTCCTTGTGCAAGGTGTCAATGGTCGTCTTTTGGACAACTGTCAAGTCAGCAGTCTTCCCCATGATGGTGTAGCCTACAGAACTAGACTGAGAGACCATTTAAAGGCCTTTGCAGGTGTTTTGAGTTAATTAGGGATTTTCCTTAGTTGTCAGTTATAATCATCAAAATTAAATGAAAATAAACTTTTGAAATATTTCAGTCTGTGTAATGAATGAATATAATATACAAGTTTCACTTTTTGAATGGAATTATTGAAATCAACTTTCTGATAATATTCTAATTATATGACAGCACCTGTAAATATATAAAAGCAAATTTTAAAGATTACTAAATGCTATAGTAGGTATGTAATAAAAAAGAACTAAAATATCACTGTGTTTAATAAGTTGCTCTTAACAGAATTGCATTTTCTGTCTCCACAGTATGAGTTTTCACCTCAGACGCTCTGCTGCTATGGCAAACAGCTCTGTACTATCTCCAGAGATGGCACATATTATAGCTACCAAAACAGGTAACCAATTGCATGATCAGTGGTGTGAGGAATGAGAAGGGGATGAATGACTTTCCAAGTGGGACTGTGATGCACTGAGATCAGGCGTGTGACGTTTAGTGCTCAGTTGACTCCATGTTGTTTGCACCTTATAAAATAGTCATTAAAGCAGGTTCAAAGGTTAAGCGTCTTGCTCTAGGGTACAGTGGTAATACTTTGTGGGTCAATCATGTGGGTTTTTGAATCTCTGTTTGCTTCAATGTGAAGCTTTTCTTGTTATTAGTTGTTTTATTTTTATTAAATAATTTTAAAATATCACAAAAGAAATATTTAATTTTAGCAGTTTTAGAATTTTCTTTAGTAACGGTAATAGTAGTAAATTACTGATATTTTAAAGTCATTATAATCTATAATTACCGTTTTTCTGTATAGTGTAGCCCTGCAGAATTTGTTTTTAATTGTTTTGTTGTTGTTTTTTATCAGAAAACTAATCGCAATTAAATGTTTTCCCTCAAATCCCACAGCCTTAATTAAGTTATTACAGAAACGATGTGCCTGGAAGAGCTCAAGTGCTTCACTTTTCCATAACTGGCATTAGTGCATGTTTCTCATCTCATCACATTGTCTTCGTTTCTGTTTCATGCCTTTAATTTGTTCCTAAAAAACAAATCAGAAAAGGCATGTGGTTACTTTCTAGTGCATGAAAGGACATATCATCCTGTAGCTATCCATCATTTTCTTTGATTTATCGCTCATTTGTGAGTTTGAATGCTAACCTGTGCTCTGCCTTGGCCTGTTTGCTGTGTGTCGATGTCTGTCCGACTCTACGTTCTGCGCTCTTGTGCTGTTCTGCTCTCCGTGTGCCGGTTTGCCTGTGCTCTTGTGTGCTGGCTCCAGTTCACCCAAATATGGCCTTGTTGCCGACAGGTATCACTTCTGCGAGAAGTGCTTCAACGAGATTCAGGGCGACAGTGTCACCCTGGGAGATGACCCAGCCCAGCCGCAGACGTACGTATCTTCTGCCGCCGAGAAGGCTTTGAGGTTTTTCTTGGTTAAATTACGGTGTTTATACTCAAAACTGAGTTGTGCATGTATGAAGTAGAATTTATCCTGTATGTGTTCTGCAGTATGATATCAAAGGAGCAGTTTGAGAAGAAGAAAAATGACATGTTGGACCCTGAGCCGTAAGTTTAGTCATTTTAATGCTTGTAATATTCATTCGAATAGTATGTATACCAATGAATATGTATGCAAATACTTTGAAAGTGTGACAAAATATCCACTCTTATCTAAATAGTTTTTAACAACACTTTCTGTCTAACAGGTTTGTTGAATGTAAAGACTGTGGCCGGAAGATGCATCAGATCTGCGTACTACATTATGACGTCATTTGGCCAACAGGGTAAGTGTTTTATCTCCCTGTTCTCCTGAAGAGTTTAGCATGACATGATCCTACAGCTGCTTTGTTTGTCTCTCCTTCCTGTAACAGTTTCATCTGTGACAACTGCCTGAAGAAGTCAGGGAAAACAAGAAAGGAAAACAAGTTTTCTGCTAAAAGTGAGTGCTTTCGAAGCGTCTTCTTGCTTGCCTCTCTGTCTGTTTCAGAGTGAAGTAACGTCTGTGTTTTTCTGAGCAGGGCTACAGTGCACGAGACTGGGCTCGTACATCGAGGACAGAGTGAACAAGTACTTGAAGAGGCAGAATCACCCTGAGGCCGGAGAGGTGTTTGTGCGGGTGGTCGCCAGCTCTGATAAGACTGTGGAGGTCAAACCTGGGATGAAATCTAGGTAACATCACAAAGAATGAATATGAATTGAGTACAGTTGAAGTCATTTCAAAATTTATTAATTAATTTATTTATTTTGAATTCATGTTGACGAAATCTGCCATGTACAAGCTGATTTTGCATCACATAATTTCTTTGCAGGTTTGTTGACTCAGGAGAGATGGTAGAAAGCTTTCCCTACAGAACCAAAGCACTTTTTGCGTTTGAGGAGATTGATGGAGTGGATGTGTGTTTCTTCGGCATGCACGTCCAGGAATATGGATCTGAATGTCCCTTTCCTAACACCAGGTACCATGCAAATACCGATCAATGAAAAAAAAGTAACAAATTGCATCTTGAACAGGCTGTGTTGACCAATTGTCATTTTACTACTCTTTCCAGACGGGTATACATATCATATCTTGACAGTATTCACTTCTTCAAGCCTCGATTGCTAAGAACTGCAGTTTACCATGAAATCCTCATTGGATATTTGGAGTATGTTAAGAAACTAGGGTAAGTACCACCTTGAAGTTGAAATATAGTATGTGTAATTGTATTTGGTCTTAAAACACTTGCTTTCTCCAATGTTATCAAATGACCAGTCCACTATATTTTGCTATTTGAGCAAATGCAAATGCAAATAATTTATTAATAGTACTGTTGAATTAAGCCAACTATGACGATTTCCACTGCTGAGAAACCTGGAAATGTGAAAAAGGTCCATGGCATTGGTAGGGTCATGCACTAATGGATTTGTTTTTTTCCACCTACAGGTATGTGACTGGTCATATCTGGGCCTGCCCACCTAGTGAAGGTGATGACTACATCTTCCACTGTCACCCTCCTGATCAGAAGATTCCCAAGCCTAAAAGACTGCAGGAGTGGTACCGCAAAATGCTGGACAAAGCCTTTGCAGAAAGAATCCTCCATGACTACAAGGTATGCCAATGCTGAATTTGTTTTTAAGGAATTTGTGGTCTGTAAGTTTTCATTCACAACAGGTTAACATCACACTGACACACATATGACTCACAAAATGACTCACTTGTGTTGTGCAGGACATATTTAAGCAGGCCACCGAGGACCGGCTCACAAGTGCCTATGAGCTGCCCTATTTTGAGGGTGATTTTTGGCCCAATGTTTTGGAGGAAAGCATCAAGGAGCTGGAGCAAGAGGAGGAGGAGAGGAAGAAAGAGGAGAATACAACCTCCTCTGAGATAACAGAGGTCAGTCAGAAAGCCAAATGGTGTGAACGAGTATTTAGTGTAGTCTGTAGCCATTTAATAAATGTCGTCTTTTACCACAGGGAACCCAAGCTGACAGCAAGAACGCCAAAAAGAAGAACAATAAAAAGACCAACAAAAATAAGAGCAGTGTGAGCCGCGCAAGCAAAAAGAAGCCTGGGATGCCGAATGTAGCTAATGATCTGTCCCAGAAGCTATATGCAACAATGGAGAAGCACAAAGAGGTTGGACTGGACTCATTAAATTATTATAATTTATTTTTACCTGAATATCATTTGTTTTGCACTGAATGTGCCAAGTGCTGACCGGAAACCCTCTCGTTTCTTAAATTCCAGGTCTTCTTCGTGATCCACCTGCATGCTGGTCCACTGGTCAATAGCTTGCCTCCAATAATGGATCCAGACCCAATGCTGACCTGCGATCTGATGGATGGTCGTGATGCCTTCCTGACACTGGCCAGGGACAAACACTGGGAGTTCAGTTCCCTACGCCGCTGCAAATGGAGCAGTATGTGCATGCTGGTGGAGCTACACAATCAGGGCCAAGACAGATTTGTGTACACTTGCAACGAATGCAAGCACCACGTAGAGACACGCTGGCATTGCACCGTTTGTGAGGTCAGTCTTCTCTTTGGGCAAACCTTCCTTGACAGCTGTCTCCACCTGTAAATACATCACCAATCTCCAGATATGCAGCAGTTAATTAACATGTGATGTGATTGGTATGATTATCCAAAAAAAAACTAAATTATTCTTCTGATTTCTTTCAGGACTTTGATCTATGCATTAACTGCTACAATGCCAAGGGCCATGAGCACCAAATGGTGAAATGGGGTTTGGGCCTGGACGACGACAGCAACAACCAGGGCGGTGAAGCCAACAAGAGCCCACAGGAGAGTCGACGCCTCAGCATCCAACGCTGCATCCAGTCACTGGTGCATGCCTGCCAGTGCCGCAATGCCAACTGCTCTCTGCCATCTTGTCAGAAGATGAAGAGAGTGGTGCAACACACCAAGGGCTGCAAGCGCAAGACCAACGGAGGCTGCCCCGTTTGCAAGCAACTCATTGCGTTGTGCTGCTACCATGCCAAGCACTGCCAGGAAAACAAGTGTCCCGTGCCCTTCTGTCTCAATATCAAGCACAAGCTGCGGCAACAGCAGATTCAGCAGCGGCTGCAGCAGGCGCAGATGATGCGCCGGCGCATGGCACTCATGCAGGGCAGAGGAATGCCACCCAGTCTGCCCTCCCCAACTACCTCAGGAGGTCCGGGGACGCCCAACTCTCAGCAGCTGCAGCAGCCTAATACGCCTCAGACCTCGCAGGCATTAGCCAACCAGCCCCAGCAGACGCATCAGAATGTGGCTGCAATGCCGCAACCATTCCCCAACCAACCATCTACGCCCGGGTCGCAGGGTAAGTCAGGGCCGCAGTCCTCTCCCCTGCCCCAGCAGCAGTCTCCCCTGCCCATGCAGCCTCAACAGCAGCCGCAGCCCTCTCCACAGCAGCAGCAGGCTTTGAAGGTTGCAAAACAAATAGAGATGATGACCAAAGCTCAGCAGCAGCAGCAGCAACAACAGCAACAACAACAGCAGCAGCAGCAGCAAGGCTACAGGATGAGTATGAATGGCATGCAGATGAACCAGCCTCGCATGATGACTCCCATGCAGATGATGGCCCCTCGTGGCCCTCAGATGGTTCAGAACATGCAGCCTGGCCAGTGGCCAGCTGGGATGCAAGGGTCCATGCAGAATCCGCAGGCACCTCTGCCGCAGCAAGTGCCACCGCAGCCAATGGCCATGGCCCCGCAGCAGTCTCAGGTAGTACAGACACCTCAACAGGCGCAGATGATGCAGCGCGCCATGATGCAGCAGCAACAGCAGCAGCAGCAGCCTCGGCAGATGCAGGCTGTCATGCCTCCCCAGCAGGCACAACCACAGACCCCGCAACAACAAGGCATGCAAAGAGGGGTGGCCAGCAGCATCGCTCCAGGAGCACTGCAGGACCTGCTGCGCACATTAAAATCTCCAAGTTCCCCTCAGCAGCAGCAGCAGGTCCTCAACATCCTCAAATCGAACCCACATCTCATGGCGGCATTTATCAAACAGCGGACAGCGAAGTACCAAGCCAGCCAACCGCAGCAGCAGAACCCGCAGGCCATGCTCGCAGGTCAGCCGGGAATGCAGAACATGGCTGCGATGCAAACTGGCCCCGTGCAGAGAGCCGTCATGCCGCCGCAGCAGCCCCAGCCAGCTGCAACCCAAGCCGTGGCTGCCCTCGGACCCCAGGGACAAATGATGAACCCTGCACACAACGGAAACCAGCAGCTGTTCCGCAGGCAACTAATGCGCATGCAGCAACAGCAGCAGCAACAACAACAGGGAGTGATGCCTCCAGCACAAGGGAGATTTCCGCAACCTCAAGGTGCGCCCAGTTACTCGCAAATTCGCATGCAGCAGCAGATGGCCATGCAGGGAGGCGCCGGGCCCATGGGTCAGATGCCGCCCATGGGTCAGATGGGCCAGCCTGGAATGAGCATGGATGCCCAGCAGAACATACTGCAACAGCGCATGCTTCAGCAGCAGCAGCAACAACAACAACAGCAGCAGCAGCAACAGATGCTGAAGCAGCAAATGGGATCGCCGGCTCAGGCTGCTTCCATGAGTCCCCAACCCCACATGCTTGCAGGACAACAGCAGGGAGCTCACTTACCCGGACAGGCCATGGCCAATGCACTGGGCAACCAAGTGAGGTCACCTGCACCCGTGCAATCGCCCCGCCCCCCGTCCCAACAGCCGCCACATTCCAGCCCATCCCCGCGCATGCAGCCCCAGCCCTCGCCCCTGCACTCCGGCGTGTCCCACCCCAGCCTGGCGGGACCCATGCCGGGCCACATGGACCAGGCTCACCTGTGCACACCCGAACAGAGTGCAATGCTTCCGCAACTGAACACGCCAAACCGTGGAGGGCACCCCAATGACATGAGTATGGTTGGGGACACATCGGGAGACACGTTAGAGAAGTTTGTCGAGGGATTGTAGCATTAAGAGACGTTCTTTTTGAGGACAGAGGTGTGTTTCCTACACAGGAAATTAGACAAAATAAACTGTAATAGGTTTACACAACCAATGGACTGCTTTTTCTTCCCCGTTAGAGGGATTGAAATTACTGTGTAAAGAGCAGAATCACAAAGGGTATTTTTCTGGGAGGGTTGTTGGACCGGCCGAAATGCAGTCCAGGTCTACAAATTACATTTTTAATTGTTTTCTTTGTTTTGTTTCGGGGAGGGGGTTACTTTGAGCTTATGGACTTTTTAAATGGAATATCTCAAGGCAAAATATTTGATTTTATTATTGAAGACTTTCGTTTTGTATGTTTGCAAACTGAAATGCGTTTTTTTTTTTTTTTTTTTTGCCGAGTGTGTGTGCGTGTTTAGGGACTGTAAGATACTCGGTGTGGAATTAGGATCAGGAGCAATCCTCATTCCTGTCTGATACGTATTCACATTTACCAGGTTTGGAAAAGGAACGCACCGCCTTTTTCTCTCCAAACTGTGGAGTTTGTACAGAGGACCTGTATTCATTTGTACAGAAAGGAGCTTGGCTACTGCACACACACACGAACACGCGAGCAAATTGTGAAAGTTGCTCTTATTTTTCAAGGTGCCCAAATGCGTTAATTTATTGGCCTGGATTCAGTAGTTGTCTCTTAAGATGTAGGAAGATGTTCCTGTTTTTCTCGTTTGATCTCTGAAACATCAATGATGTCCCCTCCACCTCGCGTATGAGGCCGGAGCTTCTTCTGACTGCTGATTTGTTCAAAGAGTTCTTCAGTCAACCTCTTATGTTTTTCTCCTCATGAAACTTGAATTGAAGGTGAACGATTCTTTAATGTAAATCATGCAGCTTGATGACATACTGTAAATAAAAGGAAAAAAAGATTGAGATCGCTGTATAAACTGGTTAAGAACTTGTTTCGTACTTATATACCATATTGTTAAATAAACTGTGTGCAACAGACACGACCATTGTGCTGACTTGGTTTGCGTGTTTTCACAATGCTGATTTGAGGTAAATAATATGCATGGGTTTTAAACTAACACCTGACTGTTTCCACATAAATCTTAAAATCATTTCACAGTTCTTTCTTTCTTTCTTTGATCTAGAAAGGGCAGTGTATGATTTCTTTCTTTTTCTTTTCGGATTCACTTTATCTAATGGAGAAGTTGAATGTACATTACATATCAGATGTGCCACAGAAGTTCAACTATCCATCTTCAGCATGAGATTGGAGTGTGTGCTCACCACTGGCTTCACTGCACCTTCTGGTGCCTGAAAGGTGCCACTGCAGTTCACCATTTCTGAACACACTGCATGTTTCGTTTTAGGTTTGGATGTGATCGAATTTATAGAAGGTGCATCTTTTTTCTTCTTCTTTTGCACGAGTCTTTGCTCTAAATCATGGACTGCAGGTAATCAATCTCGTTTCGACCAATGATTGGAAGTGTGGTGCTTAATGATTAGCAATTTAGCCAAAAAAAAAAAAAGAGTAAATGTCATAATTTTGCATGTTTCTAGATTTTATTTATTGAAACTGCAAGTGCTCTATTGCAAGCTCCACGCGCACTGGAGAGAGAAACCCCGCTCTGAGCGATCCTGAGCAAGAGATGACTAACAAGCACAAACAACTACAGCTCAAAAACGAAATATGGTTGTTGCTCCTGCTGAGGGCTTAATCCGATTTACAGGAATTACACTTACATTTTTCCTTAAACCCATATATTGTGTACGTGGCTTGTTAAATGCACTTTTCTGCACACTGCCAGAAACTGAAGTAGCCTGAAGTTTATATATATGAAGGCATCCAATATTACTTGGTGGTGTGGTGCAATTTTGACGACTTGTATTATAATTGTGAATTCGGTTCTCATAATTATAGGTTCTGATTTTCGAAAGCATGTTAATGTCAGGACCTGGGCTTCTGATGTTGTTTTGATCAAACCCCATCATCAGACGCTCAGTTCTGTGTAGATCACAGCTGTGAGAAGTCAAACATTCCAGCTATTGCTGCGTTAATGATCTTAAAGTGACCCCTGTATTTCTTGTGGATGTAAATGCCGTATTTAAAAGCATGTGTCCCTCTCCTGGAAGTTTGCGGTGTGTACGTGACCTCGCTCTCGTTGTGTGTGTTCCGGAACGATACAAAGGGCCCGACACAAACGGTGAAACGGTTCACTTTTGGCGTTTAATGAATTGAATGATTTAATCTGTGCCTACACACTATATTTTCATCATTTTAGTGAGTTGTCCTGCGAGATTTGCTACCCACGATGGAAACATTTAACAGATGTTCAGAATCATCACACAGAACGCGTTCTGCGTTCGATCGCGCAACGTTCCATTGTTTTCTGCGTAAACACGAGCATGCTCACAGTTGCAGCACATTTTAAAACCGCGTTTCTAAACGGGTTAACGTGTCTGCACTCTTCATTCATCATCGCTACTGTGTGTTTATAAACGCAAGAACACGTTCTGTGTGAACGACACACAGTAGCTGTTTTTTAGACTATGGCCTTTTGAATTATTGCATGCACACAGCTTTTTTATTAGTACAAAAATTTGTTAATTAAAAAAACTGCCCAGTTTTGACATCCTAATTGGCTCAATCTAAAGTTATTTATTTCGTTTATTCTTTTATCATCCCATCATTTATGAGCTCAAATTAAATTGATTACCTAGAATGTCACGTTTCAAAATTCATGCCATACCGCAAGCATAAAACAATAAATAAATAAATAATTAAAAAAAACATTGAAAGGCAATGATGATAAAACGTCTTAAATTAGAAATGTTATTTGATCAGTTTTGTCTAAACTGCCTGAAAATGTACGGTTAACACTAACAGCACAGTATTTGAGTTTTTTTTTTTTTTTTTTGCTTTCGTATTCTTAACAGTAAGATGTAATCCACATGATGTGCTACTGTAAATGCGTGACTAATAACTGGCTGTTTTACCTCCATCACAGCGCGCGCTCATCAGTCACTGCGCCTCCTGCTGTCTGAGTGACGCAACTGCAGCGGAGCGCGTGGCGCACTTCATTTCTGAGCGCACTGGATTCACGTTTCACTCCGAGGAGCTGGATATGATCACATCCAGCCAGGACGCATTTTCTTTTGGGTTTATAAAATTGTAGAATTTTTGAGAACAGTTATGCATGCTTTATCCTTTTAATAAATCAAAGCATTAACCCATATAAATGTTTCATTAGAGGTTTTGTCATTGAAATAAATTTAAAATGGGTGAAAAGCATTTGAGACACTTCATATTGATTTTATTTCCTATTTTCCACATGCTAATTTCAATTTATATATTGAAGACCTGTTAACGTACAGAATCAGTGGACTGAAATGTGAATAATTTTAGAGCGAAAATGTACAAAACATCAATATTCAACACGTGTCACTGGAATCATCTTCTTACTATGCCAATATCTCTTGCATCTTTTCAGGTTAATTCTGACACAAACTGCTGAAACGTTTAGACCAATGTGACAATCGTCTTATTAAAACATGACTCCTACCAAACAGACAATGTCACACCTGCACAAAGATTCTCAAGTCTTCATATAAACAAAGTTTGTTTGTGTTTAGTATGCGATGATGACCTCTTCTGCACGGGACGCCTCCTTTGTGCATCGATGCATGGCTCTAATGAAGGCAAAACAAGTCCGTCAGGCTGAACTCCAGCAACCGTGTCAGTGTTTCTCCAGAGCTTGAGTGAGGAGCTGATTCAGTCGTGAGATCATCGGACGGGGGTCTTCGTTCAGGCCAGCGGTGATCATGGCGTTGTCGTAAATCTGGTACGTAAAAAATGGCATTTAGTTTTTAATTAGAAACAGTATAGAGATGAGAGAGCGGGGGAAATGGTTTCTTTACCTGCTCCAGGAGAAGCTGTGCCAGCTCAGGGTTCGAGTCCTTCAGTGCGTGAAGCTTCTTGATCAGATCATGTCTGCAAACAAACACTTGATGTTAGACAAACCACAGCATTTCTACAATGCAAATATACTCTAGATTAGTCCAAAACATCACAATAATCCACATGACCCCAGTCCATCAATTAACATTCTGTTAAACAAATCCACAATTAATATGTTTTAACTTCAAATGGCTGTTACTGGCTTAAATACAATACGTTTCCTTAGATCCAGTAAAAAAACAAACAAAAAAAAGAGAGAATTTTAGGTGAGAAACATGCACAGATGATGAACACCGTTTAATGTGAGAGGACAACTAGAGATGGACTGTTTCACTGAAGGAAGCGTTTTTAAGGATTATGGACGTGTATTTTGGCCAGAAGCAATGGTTTTTAAGTCAAAACGCCTTTGTTTCTTACAAACATGCAACTTTTCACTTCAAGACATTAACTGATGGACTGGAGTGGTGTGGATTATTGTGATGTGTTTATCAGCTGTTTGGACTCATTTTGACGGCACCCATTCACTGCAGAGGATCCATTGGTGAGCAAGTGATGTAATGCTACATTTCTCCAAATCTGTTCTGATGAAGAAACAAACTCTGTGAACACTGTGTTCATCTGCATCTCCTCACTGTAAGGACATTATTCTGGAGACACTGGACTGTTTTCTTTTTTTTTTTTTCATGCAAACTGTCAGATTGATGATTTGTGTTCAGCGTCTCGTACCCAGCGTTGATCTCCAGCGTGGGCTGCAGGATCTGCGCTCTCTCCTCTGAGCTGCGGGCGAGCTGCTGTGTGCGCAGGAAGTGTCGCGCGGCACCCATCTCCAGCACCGTGATCATAGCGGGGTGTGTGTCCAGACGCGGCGTCACCTTCAGAAACATTGGTGAATTAATAATAATAAAGATAAACACTGTTGTCAGGTTTCCACACATTTGAGATACACACGTTTGAATTTGCAAAACGATGTAAATGGTTCAGTGTTTACAATTAAACACCATGTCAATCTTCATCATAATACAAAGATCAAAGGCCGATTACCAAACAAATCAAATCCTGATAAGAGATGAAATTCCTATTAAAGAGAAATGACAAACTTATAAAAAAAATATTTGTATGCAAATGAAATGCATGATTGCAAAATGTATATAAATTAAATTAATGCATGTTAATTTAATAAATGATACAAATAGACATTAAATTTTAATTTGGATTATTTTATGTAAGAAAAAAGGGATTTGTGAGGTAAAAATCAGACACCACTAATACTAAAAGTATAAAACTGAAAAATATAAAATTAAAATGAATGTTAATGCACAACTGCATTTTGGATGTATGTATTTTTACATGTATACTGGAATTAATTGCAATTAATTAATAAACACTTCATATTTTCATAGTATGTACATGCAAATTTTGAATATGTAGTTGCCTTTTGACTGATGTTTACTAAAAGTTACCTTTGCTACACAATCAGTGAAGTTTTATGTGAGTAGAAGGAATGAATGTGAATTTTGTTTCTGCACGTGCGTGTGATCACCTTGATGGTGGTGACTCTCTGTCCGAGGGCGTTCCTCATCCAGGCCATCAGATCTTCTGTCTGCTCATCCGTCAGTCGCTCTGATGCTGCACAACACAATCACAGCATCTTAGGAGATTTCAGGTAATTGGCCTTTCATTTATTTCACATTAACATTGTTTACAAAAGAAGGTGAAGCATCAAGAACATGAATTCATCAATTCAAGAGCTCCAGAATCACTCTTTAGTCGACACGTCTCAGATAATGACAGAAAATGGTGAAGGTATTGACTCTTACCTGGTTTGCTGTCTACAAATTTCTCCTCTTTGTAATGATCTACAACAATGTCGGTCTCGGCTGAGATGAGCTTCTTCCTGTCGAACTCTCGGAGGTGAAGCAGCGTGAGCTCATCGAACTGCTCAAAGCAGAACAAGACCTGCAGAAATACACACAACTTCAGAAACACACACAAATCTTCATCTGCTGTTGTGCTGCGATCAAAATGACTTTCCTTAAGAAATCCTGGAGCTTAAAAAAAAAAATTTGTTATTAATAACCATTTAAAACGATTCAGTTCAATTTGGTGAACTGGTTCAAAAAGATCCAGTTACATCGAATGATTCGTTCGCGAACCGGATTTGTTTTGAACTCTCTCACAACAGACACAGAAGAGAAGACAATGCTGAATAAAGTCCTAGTTTTTGCTATTTTTGGGCCAAAATTTTTTTTGATGCTTCAAAATATTCTAACTGACCCTCTGATGTCACATGGACTACTTTGATGATGTTTTTCTTACCTTCTGGACATGGACAGTAGACCGTACACACAGCTTCATTGGAGGGACTGAGAGCTCTCGGACTAAATCTAAAATATCTTAAACTGTGTTCTGAAGATAAAAGGAGGTCTTACGGGTTTGGAACGACATGAGGGTGAGTTATTAATGACGTAATTTTCATTTTTTGATTAACTAACCCTTTAACTGTAAATGATTAACCAGTTAAATACAGGACCAAACTAGTATCATTTGATACATATTGAAATATAAATACAGAATGATTAATAGAATAAATCAATAGCAAATAATAAGCATTAAATAAAAATAAATATTTAAATTAGTTTATTCTTTTGAAGCTTAAAGATTTTTTTTTTTAACAATGTTATTAATTAATATCTACTGTTATATTAGGAGGAAGATTGACTCTGTGTTTATTCAATACAAATAAATATATTATTAAATGTATAATACTATTATTAACTTGTTTGTTTATTAAGTTTTTTACGCCATGTTAGCATCATGGCTATTCACATGGCAAAAAGGTTCAGTATCATCCATAAGATTTATATTATATAAAACATTTCAACTTAACATAAGATAGAAAATCTAAAATACATTTAGGTGGTAAATTTTCAAATATTCCATGCAAGCATGTTTCAGAATAAAAGCGTTTTCTAGCAGCATCATAAAAATTTGAATTCAACAAAATATGCATAATAGTCAAAGGAACTTTACATGAAAGACATAAAGGAGGAACTTCGCCTATTAATAAAAACCCATGGGTAAGTCTTGAATGCCCCAGTCTACACCTAGTAAAGACAACTTGATCATGTCTTGATTTAAAATTGAACTAATATAGTTGAGCCACCAGAAGGTTGATGTATGTTTGGACCATATGCATTAAAGCTAACAAACTTTTTCAAGGACTAAGGACTGTCTGGTGACAAATGAGTTTCTTGGAGGCAAAAAGCAAAAGGGTTCATAGCATCATAACTAGAAGAATCATAACTAGTCGTTGAAGTTCTTCAAAATTTGCCTTTGCTCCACGACAGTTCCACTGAATAATACTGGTATTAATTATGTTGGTAAAACCAGTACTTGGCCTTTACTCATACTTTTAGGAGAGGGAAATTGTGGGTTCCGCCATGTTTATTATATTATTAAATGTACATTTTTATATTATGATTAAATGACATGTAGTTCTTTAAACATTTACAATTATGCACATTTTAATCCATTTTCTTAATGAAAACTTGAGAAAACAACTTTGATATGATTGATCTGATATGATTTAATCAGTGCATCTTTATCCTCCCATCAGCTGCTGACCAGTATTTCTGGCCATTTTGAGATAAACAGCAGCGTTGGAGCCCCCTTGTGTTCATCTCGAGATCTATCGATAGCCTTGTCAGTGAATAATGCACAATTATGATTTCAAAACAGGAGTAAACATACGTACTAATCAATTGTTTGCAGCACATCTGCAGTGCACTGTGACACCCTTTGGATCAACTTGTTGATTCGAGTGTGACCTGACTGTCTCTAGTCTCACCTCCATATCTTTCTGCTTCATGGCCTCAAAGTACGGCGAGTGCTCGGCCAGGTGGCGATTCGGTGCGCACAGATAGTAAATGTTCCTGGTTCCCGCCTTCATCCGAGAGGCGTACTCCATCAGGCTGGTCTGCTGTCCCGCAGGAAGTGCTGACGACTCGAAGCGCAGCAGCTTAGCGATGTCCTCCTGCGACGACATAATCATCCGCTTAAACACATTCAGAGAGAAACAGAGCGATTAAAGACTAAACCGAGGCATCTCGCACCTTGACGCTCTGCTCCGCTGTGGTGACGATGCCCTCGCGCATAAACAGCCCGTATTCGTCAAAGAAGCGAGCGTAT
Organism: Carassius gibelio; assembly: GCF_023724105.1. Classification (NCBI taxonomy): domain Eukaryota; kingdom Metazoa; phylum Chordata; class Actinopteri; order Cypriniformes; family Cyprinidae; genus Carassius; species Carassius gibelio. Next base: position 7,942,582 of record NC_068398.1, read on the forward strand.
TTCTCCGGATCCTTCTTGCTCTGGTCCAACAGGAACCGAATGACCCGCTGCTGTAAAACATCCCGCAGTTTCCTGAAAGAAAAGAGTCTGTTTTCTCTTATCTGCACGACACAAAAGGAACAAAGTCTCATTTCAGGCTGGTCTGTACCTGATCAGAGCACTTTCCTGTAGCAGCTCTCTGCTGAGGTTCAGAGGAATATCTTCACTGTCCACAACACCTGCAAATGTCCGTTGTTCGTTAATCTAATCGTGCATTTAAAGCTGGTTTCACTCAAACATCTGGACGCTCATCTGACCTCGTAGGAAGCGCAGCCACTTGGGCAGGATGTCTGTGGCTTTGGTTTGGATCAGAACCTTCCTGCTGTACAGAGCCACACTGGATCCCATCTCACGACTCACGTCGAACATGGAGGGCTTCTGCTCACACACGTTTACATACAACGATAACGCTGTCAGCTGTGCATGCATTCATTATTTGTTTTTTTTTCTATGCATCGTCTGACGCTCACCATCTCTGGCACGTAGAAGATGCTGCGGATGTTGAGCGGGGCGTCTGCACGGTAGTGCAGTGTGTAGCGCGGTTTATCATGAGCTTGAGCCACATAGCGATAAAACTCCTCGTGCTGCCACTCGCTGATGTCTTTGGGCTCCATCATCCACAGCGCCTGCAGAAAGAGAGAGAGAGAGAATCAGAGGACTGATCCTCAGAGCCACGGGGAGGTCAAAGGTCATTCACACACTCTACCTGCAGGGTGTTTAACCGCCGTCCGTTCAGGAAGATGGGAAAACTGACAAAGTTACTGTACTTAGTCACGACCTCTGAAAAACAGACCCGAGTCACGTCAGAGAGCATCTCATGTTTTATGTCAGTGTTTTTCTGGTTTGGAGCGCTGCACACCTTTGACTCGGTCTTCTGATGAAAACTCTTTGCAGTCGTCTTTAAGGTGAAGCACGATCTTGGTTCCCTGACGCACACCTGAAGCTTCTGCGATCTCAAACACTCCAGAGCTGCAGAGTAGACACACAAAACTCAGTGAGTAAAACACAAAACTCTGATTCACTTCATTCAAATGTTGGCTGTGTCTTAATGTTCGATGCCTAAAGACAAATATGGCAAAAGCTGGCTGAGATGTCCAGTTACTTTGAATGCTGATGGTAATTTTAGTCTTGATTTCAAACTCTGCTTCCAATGATCAAGAAAACCCAGTAATTGACATAAAGCCACCCATTGTTTTTCTTTAAAGCAGTGCACTTTTCACCCCAAACGCAATGTCAAGATCAGTCAAATCATTTATTTTAACTGATGTAACATGCAGTATTTTTTTTTTGCTCTATTATTTGTCATTTCTTAATTCTTCAATAAATGTTAAAGGGCTTTTTTACTTGCATTAGTTAGCCTAGTATTAGTTACTGTGTCATATTGCCCACTCCTGATCATGTTTAAATAATCATGATTATGATATATTGACCATTATGACTTCTGGCATAATTAAGGATCCCTAATAAATAAAAAAAAACACATCCTTTTTGTCCTAAAACTGTTCTTAAATCCATCTCTCACCCGTCTGAGGACCACTTGTATCCAGGAGCGCCGGGTTCTGCTGACTGAGAATAAACGTCCACTTTATCAGCCACCATGAAGGAGGAGTAGAAGCCCACGCCGAACTGACCGATGATGGAGCTGCTGGCCTCCGCTTGATTCTGAAGAGCGTCCAGAAACGCCTGACGGAGGAAGAACAACAGGACCATGAAAGAAAAGCACTGTCAGAATGAGGAACGGAAGAGTTCAGTGAAGAGTTCAGTGAAGAGCTCACCTTTGATCCAGATCGAGCGATGGTGCCCAGATTAGCCACCAGCTCCTCTCGGTTCATCCCAACACCCGTGTCCTACACATCACAGCAGAAAGATGTTCATCAAGACATTCCACACAGAGCTTGAAGTGCTCCGTCACTACAGTGGAAAACTAACTAACATTTAAAATGTTTAAAATATGCAAATATTCGATTTTTTAATTATTTTCTTTCTTATTAAGTACATACTGTTGCACAAATTAGTACTTTAAATGTATATTTCAGTCATTAATTTATATTACAGGCTAATTAATTTAAAATTACACATTATAAATATAAACCTTTTAATGTTATGTAAATACATTATTTATCATATACATTTTATTTATTGTGTGTAATGTATTAAAACGTATTGTAATGCAAGTTAAAAATTAAAAAAATAGTGTTTTAAATTCATATTTCCGATGATATTTGTAGTAAAATGACCCTATAGGTTACGTTTAATAGATAATATTTAATAAAAAGATATAAACATGTAATGTCAATAGTGTAAGTCGCAGTGGTTGAGCTGCTGTAATGAGTAAGACTGTAAGCTCATGATATGAGGGACCTGCACAACTGAACTAAATTCTACGCTATGATTAAAGTGAGAAATGAAAATAGATGAAGCACCAATTCCAGCACTACATTAAGATCTGATCATATTGTTCAAAACACTGTTTGTTGTTACAAGATGAAAATAAAAAATACATGCAATAGAAAGATATGTAGATGGTTGATTTTTGTCTAAAAAGTGACTAAAAAGTCCATGACTAACAAGTGTCAAGTGTGTGTTTATTCATAAACTGAGAACAGCTTTGGTATTTTGCAAACTAGAAATATAGAAAAGCTGTTCTATATCTTCTTTTCTTAGAACGCAATTGGTCTCAAGACTATAAAGTAATGTGTAATGGGACATGATGCATCTTGAAAAAAAGCCTCACTAACAGCTGTTTGATCTGATTGTAATACATGAGTGTGTGTGGTGATGGAGGTACCTGGATGGTGAAGGTGCCTGTGGCTGCGTCTGTCTGCAGGTGGATCTCCATGGGGGATGTTTCTCCTCCTCCTGTGATCATCTTGTGCCTCAGCTTCTCCAGAGCATCACTGCCGTTTGAGATCAGCTCTCTGATGAACACCTAACACAGCAGAAGAGTGTGTCAGAAATCACTGAGTCTACAGGAAGTTACAGTCTGACTCATGTATTTCTATGATATTTCTTCTGTTCATGCATGTATTATATTATTATAAAGATATTTCTCGGATGGGTTTTCTAGTTGTAAATCAGAATCCAATCCTTGAAATGAAAGCTTTATTTATTATTAGTGCAAAATTATGACATTTATTCATATCGAGCTAATTAAATATGCAAAAAAATCCAATCAATCTACAGAGTGGCCAATATATTACAGATGTGTACATAACACAACTTTATGATGAAAAATCAGATGAAATCAAATAATCAGCCTGAAAAAAATGTATTGGTTAATCACAACACAGTCTTAAATGCTTAAAGAGAATTGGTCAAACAGGAACGCATTGCATCTGTTTTTTGTTTAATTTCTCACCTCTTTCTCAGAATACAGCGATCTGGCCACAATATCCAGCAGTTTCTTCGTCTCTGCTTGAAACTCGTGTTTGGAGTAGGATCCTTATTTCAACAAAGAAACAAAGGTTTAAACATTCTTATGATTTCAATAAGCTACGGTATGTGGACTAACGAACTATAACTTAAGTCTCTGAATCTTTACCATTCAAATGTTTGGGATCGTAAGGATGCATTGTTGATGAATAGAAGCGTTCATTTCTTATCAAATATAAAAAGTAATGAACTGAATCTCTCTGATCCCAAGCGACGGTGTACCTTGAACGTTCTCGGTGTCACTGATGATGGTGTGGAGCGTCTCCTCCTCGGCGCTCTCGGTCTGCTGTGTGCTGTACCTGCGGTGAGCCACACTGACCCCAGCAGCACAGCTGGAGCTCCAGAGCCGGACAGATGTGCTGGGAGGAGGCTGCTGTCTGCCATTAGTGTCAACTATTGAAGAAAGAGTCAGAATCAACACTATTAAACAGCACTGAAGGTTTATTAACCACATACAGGGCTCTGGATACTGTTAGTCTATGTTCAACAGTTTTCTACATCTGCATACGCGGGTGAATGTGGCGATTATTTACAGAAATTGATAACATCACTGAACATGTCCAGTTGAGCAATATAAACTTATTCAGTACAAAACCTGTTTATTTTGTCAATGAGAAAAAAACTATTTTTTAAAGAAACAGCCTGTGTTTGTTTGATCAGAATCATTCGCCCCCTTTTATAATATTTAATCACTGGTCTGATTCCCTGATCTTCTTATTAAACGGCTAATCCATGTTAAACACATTGAACGTGTAATTTACCTCCAGTGAAAGTCGCGGGGACTATTTTCTTCCCGACTCCTCTGCTGGATGACAACAGCCTGACATGAGCCCTCTGAGAGACATTCAGAGAGTATTTGAGTAAACCTAATGATCGGATCATTTCTGCTGCTGCTACAGTTTGACCTATAGAAGACTGGAAACTACGGCGTGACAAGCGTATCGTGAGTCAAAGGACCCTGTTGACGCTAACTGATGACGTCTGCGTGCGGTTATATACATGCCTGTGTAAAATGTTTAAATGCAGTTACTCGATCGGCTTTTGGAGAAAAAAACATATCTTGACCCCTTTAAAGGCTATTGTTTTTTATTATTATTAAATTGACAAAGCTAATACAAACAAATCAGGTGTTTAATCTGATTCTACTGCATGGTTCTGTTCTTGAGCCCCTCGCAGTCTTGAATAAGGTGCTGTATGTGAATGTACCTGGATGCTGAAGGTGCCTTTGTTAGCGCTAGAGGTATATTATTGGAAATAATATTGGCAACAGTTAAAACATTTCAAAGTTAAAGTTCATGCAAACAGATATGATAACGTTATATATACACAAGTTTCAGTCAAATATGTATGTTTTAGTCCTATATCTAAACCCAGTGTTAAAGCAGAGCGCATCTGGAACATTAGGCTATCATTAAGGAGCTGAAGAACACGATTTATTTAGGGATCACATTCACATGCATAGTTATGTACAATCACAAGACATAGACACGATGTAAGAAAAATCAAAGATGACGCTAACCACTTGTTTTTGTGTGGTGGAAATTTTAAGTAGATCATTAAACCCATTTAAAGGGTTAGTTCACCCAAACCCGTGACTCGAGAACGAGTCAATCTTTTGTTCGTTATCTGGCTCGGCTCAGTTCATCTTCAGTTCTCTCTTCACAGCAGTTCAGTCAGTGTACTGTTTGAGTACATGAATTACTCCAGGATATTGGTTTGTTTGAACTCAGAGGGATAGCATAATGATGATCCTCATAATGGCAAAGGTAAGATGTCAATCTAGGGTTTATTTTATATTAATATCTTCTTTACTTGAGTAAAGATTTATATAACACGTAACCTGTTTTTAGAGGACATGGTCGTTCGTGGCTACTCACTTAAGTAACCGTTCTTCACTGGGTGTGCCAATGCAACTTTCTAATGCAGTTGATCTATAACTTTTTATACCAAGTACCACCTCAGAAAATGTTTGGCTGTCCAAGTACCACCTCAGAAAATGTTTGGCTGTCCAAGTACCACCACAATTACCAATATTAAAATTAAAGTAGCGTAGTAGGCCTAACTATTCAGCTAACGTTACTGCTCTGTAAAGTTTAAAACGACGCTGTTTTATTCCTAATAAGAATATTTATTGTTGTCAACCACTTTAACATTGTAAATACACAGTTTGCCCATTAACACTGCACTGTGCTTACAAGTAAAAAAAATAAAAAATAAAAAATAAACCTTTTATTACACGAACTCATACTCTTTTGGCTTGCTGTCCGTCCTACAGCATAGCTCTTCTGCCGTCCGTCATGGTGTTCACAATTTGCGCGAGTAGAGAGTGACATCACGTGCAAAAGGGGACATCAAATGATTTATTCACATTAATTAATTAATTAATTCCCTTCCTCCTGATTGAGGAACATTGCATTAACCTTCAGGCCTTGTTTATCAACACAGTTTGACAAAAATGTTTCCATGTCATATTGAGACTGAAAAATAAACAAAAAGACATCCTTTGTTTCAGGGAATTCACTGCCCAAGGCCTTTCTGTTCATCTGCAGAAAGGCAGGTTCCATCACCTCAAAGAAGAATAAATCTTTGTGATCTGAATATACAAATATATTATGGCACAAACAAGTGAAAATATTTATCCAACTTGCATGCAACATGACCATTTACCTTATCCGTGTCCCCTTCAACCACAACTCTTTTGCTGTGTGACTGTTTGGTGGTGGTGGATTTTGAAACCCTAAATACGGGCTCAAGGGTTCCCTGAAGGAGCTGGGATGCTTCTTCGGTCCAATGTGCAAACCTCTGTCCATGCCTTTGTAAAATATGTAAATGTATATGCACTCTATTGTATAACACTTTTCTAGTATAGTATCAGCCAAGTTACTGAAATTTTATCTGTAAAGTCTGTCATACCCTTCAAGGCAAAGCTCTCCATCAATTGAATGCACTACCACTGGTGAATCACTGGCACCTCCTCCTAAGAGTGGAAAACAAAAATAAAAACAAACAAAAAATGCCACATAAAAGTAGTTTGGTATATTTGTGTTTAAATATAGCTTACCTCTGTGAATGTTAGTGGGCATGATATACATGTGCTGAGGAGCATACTGTGAAATCCAAATAACACTGTAAGACTTTGATTTTATCATTTAACAACTTTGACAAATGAGACATTCTTACCATCAGCATGTAGATGCCACAGGAATTCCCTGAACACTGTTAAGGAAAACACTGTAAAAGGAAATGTGCATCCACAGTTAGCTTTAAAAACAACTGCTGGCTTGTTTAAAGTTACTTATATACAGCCAAGTATTGTGACCTATATTGATTCTGGACTCATTTCAATCGTGAGAATCTGCTGTAAATAATGATATGCAATTTTCCACAATCAGAGCATGTTTAAATAAATACATTTAAAATTGAAATAATAAAGGTATAAAACCATGAGAATACTGCAGCACGTGCATTTTTGTGTTTTATGTGTTGTAATTCGATGACGAATATCTTTAGACCTAAATGACAGATTATTGTTTTATTGGGCTCATTTTAATCGAGAGAATTTTCTGAAAATAATGGGACCCACTTTATATTAAGTGGCCTTAACTACTATGTACTTACATTTTAATTAATAATTTAGTACAATGTACTTATTGTGTACATACATGTTTTTACATTGTACTTATATTAAAAAAAAACGACATGTAATTACATATGTATTTAATTTCTGTAATTACATTTATAATTACACTGTTGACCCATACTTTACACCTTAACCCACCCTTAAACTTACCCATACCTCCAACCCTCTCCCTAACCTTACCCCTATCCCACCTCAATAGCAGCAAAAGTGTTTTACTATACAGTATAAACACAATAAGTACATTGTACTTATTTTTTTATGTAAGTACATAGTAGTTAAGGCCACCTAATATAAAGTGGGACCAAATAAGGACGCAATTTTACATCAATGAATGTTTCATGAAGTTATGAATGAAGATGTAACCTATGTTTTTTCTCAATTTATTGGTTTCATGTGTGATGATAATATCGTAAGTAATATATCTAGATCACAAGAATTACCAAATTATCATAGAGACATCATAAATTATCATAACACACACCCTGATAATTTAATACAAACTATAACATTTGTATATGTCTCTATTTGAACAAAATGCTGCACATTAATTAATGTAATTAATGTAATTCTTAACTCTAGAGACACCGGTTGAAAAGCATGTGTTTCAGTGTAGTGACGCACATTCGCAAATTTTTCAAATCGTGTACACGTTAATGAATTGCACTGGGCCTTGTTCATTAGTTGTGTGTGTGTGGTACGTGAAATGCTGAAAACTGCGAAAATGAAGTCTCAAAATCCAAATGAACCGAACAAGATTGACTCAAACTAGACGTCAATTAATGCCCGCGTGTCACCCTATCCACATATGCATGCATTCCTTTTTGCATAAGCAATTTATGATATATTAATGCAGAACAGAACATTTTTATTTGCAGACATGTCTGTATATGTACAAATCACTGCACAATCATTTAATCCTGAATCAAATTGAAAGGCATTTGTTTGTGGTTTGTAAAATAGCTACATGTATAAAATTGATGTAGTACATTGATATTTTTGCGTTCATCTATTAATCATATCTATTAGTCTAGTTTCATCCCATAAACCATCAGCATACGCTTTCGGAAGTATAAATGGAAGAATTGCTCATGCTGAAAGTATTGAGAGTGAGGAGTTGTCGTCATAGCACAGAGCCCCTCCCCCTCGATATCAACCTCTCCGCCATGTTGGCAGGACACCAGCGGCAAATCATGATTGTTTACGTATGTTGTTAACTAGGTAGCTGAGGAGGTTCTCGCAATTCTGCACTGTTTTACCATGCCTGGAAGTCATTGCTGCGTTAAAAACTGCTCCAGTAGGCTACCTCACATGATACATATGGAAAACATAGGAACAAAGGAATCGTTTTTTAGGTTTCAGAAATGGACACAGCATCAGTCTGCAGCCTCGTCTAAATCACACTGTTAATGGCTTTATTCTAACCAGGAAATTTACATCTTGCAATCACACATTTAACTAACGTACCCTAGCCAACCCAGAACTGGTTTGTCAAATTTGCAGCCCCCAACACAAAACCTGTTAAAGCATGTATCCTTGGGATCCTTGTATCCTTGTGTGCATGGAGGTAAATGGTTCAGGTCTCTGTGCCATTCCGCTGGAGGGAGCTTGCATGGGTCGATATTTTGGATGCCTGAGAGCTTCTCCAAATACCGCAGCAGCAGTAAATTATAATAAAAATTGCTGAAAAATGTTGATGACTTTGCCCCAAAATAAGGTTTAAAATGCCTTTTCCGCACAGGTTATACTTTTACTATGCATGCGCAAGGGTTCCTCAACTGTGAGCATACGTCAGTGGAATCAGACGATAGGCTTAAATGTTTCCCCGGCTTGACTGTTAAAAGCAGATAATTGGCTTTCCAGCGGGAGGGGCCGTATTTAATCTTTGCTGTTACGGGTTTTCCTTATGTATTTGTATTGAGGACTGAGGAAGTGGCATGTCTCTTATAAATCGTCTCTGACCATAAGTGTGGCCCGGTGAAATAAAAGGTTGAGAACCACTGCTATAATGGATGCATTGTCTCTTAAAGTGACCGCTTCTAATGTTAATCCAAGAAAATGAAAGAAAGAAAACCACTCACTGCTCTTGACTAGATTAATTTGTAGTTTTAACAAGAATGAATCCACCATCTAAACAAAAATTATTCAGACACCAGATATAATTGCTTATTTTGTTTTACTAGTAGGTGCAGAACTAAGTGAACTGTAACATATTATACCCCAAAATCCTTTATACTGCAGACTACCTGTGAAATTGATAAAAAAAATAATAATAATTTGGGACCAAAAATTATTCAGACACTTTGACCTGACCAAGTTTTGCTTACATGCTTTCTCTTTAATTGCTAATGCAACCTTTTTACACCACATACTGAAAAAAATTAAGCACTGCTTGGTAATTGTTCAACAAAATATTGATAGTTATGTAAATATTGTCATACTAACAGATGTCCATCACATACCTCTCTATCAAAGTTATCTGACATTATCCAGATTAATTTGTTCAGACACAGTTTAACTCTATTTTATTACCAATTTCTAAACTATAGCAAATAAACTGTGATAATGTAAGACATGTTGAAGGTGTCTGAATACATTTTGGTTTGACTGTATATTTATTATACATTGAAAACTATGCAGTGCTGTTTTGCATTTGATTATTCAGTTTCTCTACCTGGACACCCACAGATTGAAAAACATTTATAATTGTGTAAATTGCACAAATACATAAATACAAATTAAACAATTTCAAACAGGGCCCACTACAACCAGCTACGGGCCTGGTGTGCATGTTTGTGCAAGCACCTGTTTAAAAAATATATATTTAGGATTTTGAAATTTTTTTACTTCTGCCATTTAGGTGATATTGCATTTTTTATTAACATATTATTTGGTTCCACAGTGTTTGCTGATTTTTGTTTATTTATATGGTGCTTTTCTGTTTATTTTACATCAAGTATGGCGTGTCTCCAAGCTTACTTATTAATTTAGCTAATAAACGTTGGTCGTTTCTTATTTATTTGGTTACACATTGGCTGCATCCGAAAACTGAAAAATGCTGCCTTCAGAGGTCGCATTCCAAGGTAGGAAGGCATCAAGGCACATCCGAAATCAATGTCAGCTTCATTTCCTGTCTCCAGAGATGCCTTCATCTGGCCAGTTTTTGAAGGCAGCATAGATGTATCCTTCACTGCCTTTGATATCCCACAATCCTGTGCGTTCCATTTTGCATAGATAAGCCAAAAAAATAAAGATGGCGTCTGAAAGTTGCGGTCGGTGGTCAGTTTGTGTGTAAATGTATGTTTCTGAACAACGTTTTCCAATTTTTATGTAATTTTTAGTGAGAAATTAATATTGCAGTAATGAAATATCCACTTAGTTATCACCAAAGCTCTTTATATTTTGTTGTAGATCATTAAACCATTACTCAGCCTCAGAAGCCTGTCCGAAATCCGTTTCATGAGGTGTCTTCGAGCAAAAACGCTGCCTGCAAAGTCATTGCATGATTAGACAGCAAGGCAGCAAGTCACCTGCCTAAGTTTTCGGATGCAGCCATTGTGTCCTCAGGTCTCCCCTCCCCTCCCCGTCAAAACCCTACCCGGAACTTTTTTTAGTTCCTGGTTTCCACGGTAGGACCTGTTTTTATACAGTCTGTGGGTAGAACACACCCTAGTCCCTAGTTGGTGGGGAAAGGTCCTGCTGTGGAAACAGACTTATAGTTTGAAGTGACCCATTTAAGAATTGTGCGGATATATATATATATGCATACAACGAATCGTAAGTAACAGTCAATTTTACATAATTTATTGTAAGATGAGTTAATGAGAGAGCTTAATGACCGCTTTAGCAGCATTCAGCCTAAATTGCTAGTTATACATTATGTGCACATTATCCTGTTGCCAAAATGTAATCCTCCTGTTATTTGTTGTTAGAGTATAAACCCATCTCTGGGAAACATGTTTGGACTTGTTTACCTCACGAGACAAGTGCAGTGGGCATGTGAGCTAGATAGCAATGCAGTCATTGGAGTTTCTATTTGTTTTTATGTTTTATTCGTAAAACATAAACGTAAACATTCATGTCAAGTTCTTTAATATGTCATTTACTGTGTTGTTTGTACTTATGAGTGTTCAAGTACTGCTATAAAGATATTTTATTGTATATTTATTAATTTTATTATATCTGTATACTTCTTTATGTGTACAGAACCATATACCTTTATCTTTATCTTTACACAAAAAATCACCTTGAAGCACATTCCTGGTGTGAGACCAAATGTTATGACTGGAAACCCATTTAATTAATCCAAACCTGAATAAGAGAAGGCAGAATCTTCACCAAAATCAAAAAAGGAAGAAAGACCAGGGAAGCAGTTTGACTGTATGTAAGTCATGTAAGTCACCAGGGCTGTAGCTGGGATTTGCAAGGCCCTAGTGCAGGTTGTACCTGTGGGCGCGGTTATTTATTTGTGCTTTTTTACACAATGTTTGTTTTTCAAATTTGCAGGTGTCCAGTTACAGAAACCAAATAATCAAATTTAAAATAGCATTGCATAGTCTTCACTGTAAAAAATTAAATATACAGTCAAGCCAAAATGTATTCAGACACCTTCAACATTTCTCACATTATCAGTTTATTTGAGAAAATGGTAATAAAAATATAATAAGTGCTCATAAGAGTTAAACCATGTCTGAACAAATTAATCTGGATAAATATCAGATAACTTTGATAGAAAGGTATGTAATAGATTTACAATAAATAAAAAAATTCTGTTAACTGTTAGTATGACAATGTTTACATGACTATCAATACTTTGTGAGTAGTGAAAGTGACGTGACATACAGCCAAGAATGGTGACCCATACATTTGAATTTGTGCTCTACATTTAACCCATCCAAAGTGCACACACACACACACACACACACACACCGTGAACACACACCCGGAGCAGTGGACAGTCATTTATGCCAGGGAGCAGTTGGGGGTTCGGTGCCTCAAGGATACCTCAGTCATGGTATTGAAGGCGGAAAGAGCACTGTACATTCACTCCCACCACCTACAAATCCTGCCGGCCCGAGGCATCAAGTCCAATTATATCTGATGTCTGAATAATTTTGGGATTTACTGTGGATTAATGTTAAAACTACAAAGTAGTCCATTCAAGAGCAGTGAGTGATTTTCTTACTTTCATTTTCTTCGATTAATTTAAGATTACAGCAGCTAGTAAATTAGGCACAGTCACTTTAAAAGACAATGCATCCATTATAATAATACACTGATTTCTGATTTCATAATCTGATTTCTTTCTCTACTGTTTACTTTCACTTAAGAAATAACCGGCAGTTTTATTGTTGAGGATACTTTCCAAGATGGGTATTTTGACACAATTTTACATGTATTTGTTGGTACAAGAGCAAGAAGAGGCAAATTCGGTGTTCAAGTGCTTTGAGACGCATCTATCTGCGTGCGCCCTGTGCGCACCGAACACCGCACACAGGTGCTGAATTGACTCTTTCACATATTTTTCGGTTTGCATGTTTAAACTGCCATTTTTCAAGGCAAGTCACCTTTATTTATATAAAACTTTAAACAAAATAGATTGTGTCAAAGCAACTGAACAACATTAATTAGGAAAACAGTGTGTCAATAATGCAAAATGACAATTAAAAGCAGTTCATCATTGAATTCAGTGATGTAATCATTCAGCTCAGTTCAGTTTAAGTAGTATCTGTGAAATAATTTGCAATCAACTCAACGATATCTGTGTAAATTAAGTGTCCCCAACTAAGCAAGTCAGAGGCGAAAGTGGCAAGGAACCAAAACTCCAACAATGGAGGACCAGGATCAGTTGGGGGGCCAGTTCTCCTCTGACCAGACGAAACCAGTAGCTCAATTCCAGGCTGCAGCAAAGTCAGATTGTGCAGAAGAATCATCTGTTTCCTGTGGTCTTGTCCTGGTGCTCCTCCGAGACAAGGTCTTTACAGTAGAGTTGTTCCGATTCCGATACTAGTATCGGAAATATCTCCGATACCACAACAAATTCTGGCATCGGCATCGGCGAGTACATGAACCCATATACCGATCCGATACCATTTTCTTAAAAAATACCTAGTTATGACCGCAAGCTTTGCCTAACCGCTGCACGGTTCTTCTTCGCTGCTCAAAATGCATTGAAAACACAGGAAGTTGTGCTGTGTTGCCACAAGCAACCCCTGTTTAGAGCAGCGAAGAAGAAATGAAAACGCGTTAGCAGCCCTGATCTATATATGACTGGATCACTCATCACATTCTAAACTGCCAAAAGACAGTGAAGCCGCTTCTATATTATAGATCAGTGGTTAGCAGTATGTCTCTGTAGTACCGGTAGTTACAGACTCTCGAGTATATTCAGTACCGGCAGCTGCGTTCAGTCGCTTCCGTGTAAGTCAAAGCGCAGGGCTCCAGACAGTAGCCGAATATATACTAGTGTCTGTGAATATTAAACTGCAAAATACTATTTAAATATTACTCCCGCAAAATCTACATCTCTGTGGGTGACTGGCACAGATGCGCGAGAGCTCGCTGTTTTGTAGTCTCTGCTGTGTGTCATGAGGACACGAACGCATAAACCGTCACTTCAAGAGAATTTACCGTTTCATTTGAGAATACTGTCATATCATAAACACAGACACTCAAAGATCTTCATGGCAGCCCATTAAAATAAATGTTTGGTTTACATGAGTAAATTGACAATATATAAAGCTACTGTTGTAGCCTACAGTAATAATAATACGTCTCTATAATAATAATAATTATGCCTAGATGGTTGCTTGTTTTTTACTTGTTTTGTTGTAAAGAGATTATCTGATTAATAGATCTTTTTTTATATTCCTAGACTTATTTGTTGCAGTTTTTTTATACAGTTATATTGTAAAACTTAAATACCTTTTTTAGTTTGCGGTGTTAGATTTTTGGCTGCATTTGAAGTTCTTTTTTGCATATGAAAATAAATAATACTGTCAAATTCATGTTAGATAATAAAAATACTGTAATAAATACAGTAGTTCACCATGTATTTGTTCATGTTTTATTGAGGGATCTGTCTGAAGCACACCATAAAAAGAATTCTAGCAATTTACACAGGGCTAGTAGTATATACAGCTGTATATACAGATATACACCCAGGTATCGGATCAGTACTCGGTATCGGCCGATACCCTGAGCCCAGGTATCGGAATCGGTATCGGGAAGAGAAAAAGGGTATCGGAACATCTCTACTTTACAGGGGATCTGTATCTGGGGCTCTAGTTGTCCTGGTCTCCGCTGTCTTTCAGGGCAGTAGAGGTCCTTTCTAGGTGCTGATCCACCATCTGGTCTGGATACGTACTGGATCCGGGTGACTGCAGTGACCCTCAGACCTGGATACAGACTGGATCAGAGAGAAACAGACTAATATTAGCATAGATGCCATTCTTCTAATGATGTAGCAAGTACATCAGGTGTTATGCGAAGTGTTCCTTGTTCCGGTTTACCTAATTAATGCAGCCTAAAAATCCTTTAACGGATTTATTTGTATTTGTTTGTTCTGGTGCTGGAGGCCTTGAAGGTAAGATCGGTTCGGTGTTGCTGTCTATGAGCACTCTCTCTGCTCTCTGCGTGCGCACTGAACATGGCGCACAAGTACTCAATTAATTTTTTCTGCGACTTGCAACTGAATATTTAAATAGGAAAAGCGTAAAAACAAATGCAAATGATAAGCTTTATTTACAATGCGCATCAGTGGTCCGTCAAATGTCCTTAGCATCTTTTTTTGATTGAGATCACCAGGGTGCCTCCCCTCAGCCATGGGCCCCATAAACCTTCTTTCACCCCACTAGCGATGGCCCTAAAAGTTAGTAACCAGTAACATGCTGAAAATTATTTACAGTAGTGGAAAAACTATTTACTTTCCTGATAAATAGACATCTGAGTAAATATTCTTTTCAGGAATGTATGTAATATATCTTCATTTTTCTTTCCAGTCATGTCATCCTCCAGTGATCTACTGACTGAGGAGCTTAAGTGCTCTATATGTCTGGAAGTCTTCACTGATCCAGTCAGCACTCTATGTGGCCACAACTTCTGCAAAAGCTGTCTGGATAAATGCTGGGACAAGAGCCAGACCTGCAGCTGTCCATACTGCAAAGAAACATTCAACCAAAGACCTGACCTCAGGGTTAATACCACACTCAGAGAGGTTGCTGAACACTATAAAAAGAAACTCAAGCAAACTGGTATGTCTATATCAAATACACATTATAGAATTGTTTCTGCTTCATGTAAGCAAATCATTAAAGGGAAGGAAACTTAAAGGGATCATATGATGCAATTTCAAGTTTTCCTTTCTCTTTGTACTGTTAACAAGCTGTTTGTGCATAGATAAGATCCCAAAAGTTGCAAAGACTAAAGTCTTAAACCCAAAGAGATATTCTTAATAAAAGTTAACTTGTCCACGCCTTCCTAAAATGCCTCATTTAAACACGCCCCCACATGTCTATGTCACTGTGTGGGAAGATTTGCATAACACCTCCCACCTCATCAACTGACTTCAGCAGAGACCAACTGGAGCCCCAAAGTGCATCAGGACTCTTTATCAAACAGGCGAGATGCGCAAGTATCAAACTTGGTCTTATTAATTGATACACTTTGGTTGTGAATCTACAATTTTCATAGTCATGAAAATAAAGAAAACTCTTTGAATGAGAAGGTGTGTCCAAACTTTTGGTCTGTACTGTACATGTTGTTGGTTTAGATGATTTAATAAGTTTCTTCCTCTCCTATAATAGAGAATGAGTGGAACTGTTCCTCAGGGGGTCTACAGTGCACTGTCTGATGCGATACTGTAGCTGACGGCTGCATGGTTACAATTTTATCCCTAATAGTATCGATTTTAGAAGTAAAGTAATTCATAAAGTCATTACTGCTGTTATGCTGGGAAATGTCAATACTTGTTGATGCTTTATTTTTTATTAATTTAGCCAATGTATTGAATAAATAACTGGGGTTATGTTTGTTTTCTTCCAAAAGAGAATAAATGTAATCGGATCTAGCAGTTTTTAATGCTTTTCTGTAGGATAGGTTACCTTCCCGCCCAGCAATACAAAATACCTCTAGTTTTGTTTTCCTCCAGCTGCGCTCCATTTTTCGGGCTGCTCTCTTTAGGTTGCGAGTATGCTCATTATGCCATGGTGTCAGACTGTTTTCCTCAACCTTCCTTAAGCATAAAGGAGCAACTGTATTTAAAATGCTAGAAAAGAGAGAGTCCATAGTTTTTGTTACATCATCAAGTTGTTCTGAGATATTGAAAGTTATTTTCCTTAACCAGGAAATTAACGTTCTTAGAATTGACAGACAGTTGACACTGAGAGGTCAAGTAAAAACGTACAGCGGATATAAATATTTATAATTTATCATAACCAGTTATGATTGAGTATTCATATTTTCCCCTGAGCTGTTTCGTAACAAAAGCATATCTTCTTACTGAAATATTGTTGCCGCCGCTGTCATGATGTGGAGACACTGTTTCATTGTGAAAGCTAAACTACTTTCTTTGGCCTTCCAAAAGAAGACACAACTAAAAATCGGTGGTTAAGTTGTATTTACAGCACAACACTGTTTAAGAACAGTTCAATGCAAATATTCAGATGTGTGAAGCACATTTTTTGGAAGACTGTTTCCTGAACCTGGGAGAGTTGTTTCTATAAAGTGGGGCAGTTCCAACTTTGCAAGGACAGTCTGTCGCTTCTGACTGGCAGTCTGTATGTTTTCATATTTAAACAATTTGCCACTGATGATTCAAACGAGAGTTTTGAGCAGTGTAGGGCTTGTTGTCTGTCATTACTCCCATCACAAATGCAGACATTGTTCTATGTTTACTTAGTGTGATAAAAAAAAAAAAAAAAAAAACTGCTCTCCCCCCATTCACGATCACGGACAGCACTGTGACAGCAGTGGAGTCATTCAGGTTCCTGGACACCACAATCTCTCAGGACCTAAAGTGGGACATTCACATTGAAAAAGGCCCAGCAGAGGTTTTACTTCCTGAGGAAGGAAGTAAAACCTGCTACAGGAGCTGCTGAAACAGTTCTACTCAGCCATCATCGAATCCATCCACTGCACTTCAATAACTGTCTGGTTATTTCAGCTACCAAATCTGACCTCAGAAGACTACATAGGGTAGACCGGACTGCCGAGTGAATCATAGGTACAGCCCTCTATTGTCTCCAAGATCTGCATTCATCCAGAGTGAGCAAAAGGGCCAGTAAAATCACTCTGGACCCCTCACATCCAGCACACTTCCTCTTTGAACTGTTGCCATCTGGTCGACGCTACAGAGCACTGAGCACTAGAACGACCAGACACAGGAACAGTTTCTTCCCTCAGCAATCTATCTCATGAACATTTGAAAATAACTGTGGTACACACAACACTATTCATACACTTATTTATCTAAGTTAGTCTACACTTTAAATTTGCACATAATATACCTGTACACACAAAACTACATATTGTTATATACCTGCACTTACAATTGTCAATTTATATTTTATATATTGTTTAATATATATATATTGCTATTTACTCTGTAGCACTGTATAAGCTTCTGTCATGAAAACAAATTCCTCTTACTGTATGTGAAAACATACCTGGCAATAAAGCTCTGATTCTGATTCTGACTAATATTTCTGTTACACGCTTGGGATAATCGGCCAATCACAACGCACTGGATAGCTGGCCAATCAGAGCACACCTCGCTTTTCAGAACAATGAGCTTTGTAAAAAGCAACATGTTTAGAAAGGCGGGGCATAGAGGAGCAACAATAATGTACAGTATGTGCAAACGTACTTGTACAGTATGTGTGTTTTTTAACCTTAAACCAAACAAACACTTTGCATTACATCAAATACGCAAAATAATTTTCTTTTTAGCAACATCATATGACCCCTTTAAAAATTATATATTTAAAAAAAATTACATTCATAAACTTTTTATATAAATATAATAAAAGTCGCTGCTTGATTTTCTAAATTTTAGCAGAGCCACATATATTGTCTCATGATACAAAATCACATGATGTTTTATTATGATTCAACAGAGTTGAAGTGGATGCAGCAGTATGCAGGTACAGTGTGCTGTCTTATCTACACTATATTACATTTAAATACTCACAGCTTCATTACTGCACTACAACATAATTAAATGCTTAAGTCATCATCAAAAATGTTTGTATTGTAAAGCTGTGATTCACATTTTCTGTTGTTGTTGGTTATTATCTTTATTTTATTTTTCAGTGGATGTGACTCTAGATCCAGAAACTGCTCATCCTGAACTCATCCTGTCTGATGATGGAAAACAAGTGAGACATGGAGACATTTGGCAGAAACTCCCAAACAACTCAAAGAGATTTGATACTTATTTATTCGTCTTGGGAAAAAAGGGGTTCTCCTCAGGGAGATTTTATTTTGAGGTGCAGGTGGAAGGAAAGACTAGTTGGGATTTAGGAGTGGCCCAAGGATCCATTAACAGGAAAGGAGAGATCTTACCGAGTCCCAGTAATGGATGGTGGACTTTGATTCTGAGGAATGGGAATAAATATATTAACTGTGTTAATCCCCCTGTCAGTATCTCCGTGAGAGTGAAGCCTCAGAGGGTTGTTGTGTTTGTTGATTATGAGGAGGGTCTGGTCTCCTTTTATGATGTGGAGACCAGCTCTCACATATACTCTTACACTGATCAGCGTTTCTTTGGGGAACTCTATCCATATATTAGCCCATGCCTTAATGGTGGAGGTAAAAATTCAAGCCCATTGATCATCACACCTGTCAATTACAATAAATGAAATATAGCGAAGGTGCCAGGGTGGGATTTGCATGAGAAATTAGCATAGCACCTCCCCTGTCTATATGTATAAAGCAGTGGTTCTCAAACATTTTACAGTCACGTACCCCCCAGGCATTTAACTTCCTTTAACGTACCCCCTCTCTCACACTTAGTCTACAGTCAGAAAGTATTTTAAAAACGTGCATGTGTAACAAATATATACTTTGTAAAGTAACTCAGTTTTATCAAACACATAATTTGTATCCAACCTATCACATACTTTTAAATAAATTACTCACCGTTTAATGAGATGGGTGGGCTTGAAGTGACTTGCATAACTCTGTGATGTTTGGGTGTATTGGAGAGTCTCTTTGTCTTAAATAATTCTCAATCGTGGACAGTATGTCGATATTTGTTCTTCATGTTGATAATTGCCAAGAATTCACTTTCAAAGAGGTATATTGTCGTGAAGGGCACCAAAGTCTTTACAGCGTGATTTGCCAAGGCATTGTACTCTGCACGCAGGGCTATCCAGAAATCTGGCAGAGATTTTTGTGTGAACTCTATTTTCGAGTGTTAGAGAATGAATGGGGAATCCAGTTGTTTGAATTGTCTGGTTCAGTAAAGTATCTGCGCAACTGAGAGGCCAGATCAGGAAGTTGCTTAATAAACTAATTAACTAATTAAATAACTTGCATCAGTAAAGTTAAACTGGGTTGTAACCAAAAAATGCAATGGCGAAAAGGCTTCAGTTTTTTCCTCGTTAATGCTGTTCCTTCATGTAAACAGTGACACAATTCAAAGGGATGGTCAAGAAAAAAATAATTAAGTTAATCGTTCAATTCAAACTGTTGTGTCAGCACCTTTACCCTGGACAGTCATTGAACATCAGTATGGAGTGATTGTGTGACGTAGTCACTGCCCATTTCATTGCACAATCTAGAAAACAAAGGATCTTGCTTTAACAAAATTCACAATTCACACAGCATCATCTAAAATTTCCTTTAGACGGCTAGGCATTTCCTTGGTGGCAAACACCTCTCTGTGAATGATGCAGTGTATATCCAAGCTACATAGGGTTCAACTGGTTAGAAGCATAATGCCACCCTCTATTCTTCCCTGTCATTGCTTTTGCTCCATCAGTACAGATGACCACACACTTTTTCCTTAGAAACTCATGTGACTTAACAAAGCTAAGACTTTGAAATTCTCCTTCTCAGTTGTCCTGCCATCCAGCGGTGTGCAAAAATGTACATCTTCATAAATATACCTCACATATACCAGTAGTTGAGCTAAACCAGTTACATCCATTGATTCATAATTGTTTTTTAAAGCACAGTATTCGCTGGCTTTTATGAGAAGCGTTTTTTTTTTTTTAATCGTCCTTTGCCATATCAGCGATGCCATATCACAACAGACACAGAAGAGAAGACAATGCTAAATTAAGTCGTCGTTTTTGCTATTGTTGGACCAAAATGTATTTTCAATGCTTCAAAATAACTGACACTCTGATGTCATATGGGCTACTTCCATGATGTTTTTCTTACCTTTCTGGACATGGACAGTAGACTGTACACACAGTTTCAATGGAGGGACTGAGAGCTCTCGGACTAAATCTAAAATATCTTAAACTGTGATCCAAAGATGAACGGAGGTCTCACGGGTTTGGAACGACATGAGGGTGAGTCATTAATGACATAATTTTGATTATTGTGTGAACTAACCCTTTAATAAAGAAGCCTTTTATCAGTCTATTAGTGCGAGATGCTGATTCATTCAGCAATAAATTAAAGTGTCTGTTTCTAATAACTGGTCACTGAATTGTGTATAATAATGGGCCTTTCAAATACTGATATCAGGATTCTCTTCTGAGAACTCCTATTCTTAACCATCATGCCACACAATGTAACTGTAACAAATTATGTAAATATTTAACTTCACATAATTCTGTACATATTTGTTTACATGTTTACATTTAAATAAAAACACTTGACCCTCTACTTGCTTTCTCTATTCGTTTTCTAACTAGGCTTGTTTTTCATAAAAAAAAAAACACTTGCTTTCTATATTCTATATATTTCTATTCTATCTACAAGTTTTCTTTGTGTGTGTGTGTGTGTGTGTGTATAAGTCAACATTTGAAGTGGATCAAATCCTTTAATCAAAGTTGTCATAAAACCATTAACTTATTTGATCCACTTCAAATGTTGACTATATTACTATAGTCTGCATTTGAAGTGGATCAAAAAAGGGCTAACCATACTTGTCATAGCATTTGCATTTTATTGCTCTTTTATTCGTTTTGACTGCTTTTATTGTCCTCATTAGTAATAAAATCGTCTGATAAATGTAAATGTAAAAATTAATGATCTACTTAAATTTTCCACCATACCAAATGGTTAGCGTTATTTCAAAGGACATTTAAACCATCTCCGATTTTTCTTTCAGTGTTCTAGTATTCCATATGCGCTCTGCTTTAACGGTTTAAACATACGTATTTGACTGAAACTTGTCTTTTAATATCTGTTTGAATGAACTTTAACTTTGAAATGTTTTAACTGTTGCCCCGCCTTCTACTTCTCAAACCCCGTTCTTTCTGTGGAAAACACGGAGGAACATTGCATGCTCGAGTCACCCATCGCGTGCTGTTAGGGGAGTTTACCACAGTTTGTTTTGCCGACTGAGAAACGTGATCGGTAAACAGTTTTGCCAGAATATACCGTGACCCCAATTCCGTGGCCAGGGATTCCAGATTAGCGTTCTGTTCCATATCAATTTCGCAAGAGGACAGCTGACAAAAAGACAATTCTGCCAGGATAGGTGGAGCCAGAAACGCTCTTTTTTTATGTTTTCCGTCATAATGGAGGAGACGGTGATGTAGGCTTACCTGAGGCTTAGACGAAACCGTGGCCAGGTAAGTTACACTGGTTAACAGCATCCTTAATTGAATGCATTCATTCGTTATAAAAAGAAAAAAAAAGAAAATTGAGTTACCGAGACAGCTACCGATCATTAATGTTTGGCAGTCCAAGTGACCCCCTTTGCCCTGTTAAAAGTTTCAAAAAGTGCATCACTGAATGTCCACCTCCTTCTGTCTTCATCCACTGAAAGCCCCACAGGAGCTTGACAGGCGAGATATCTGGTATGGGTGTGACCCTCGGAAAACATGCTTAACATGCTAAATGTTGGTTCTGTATAGTCTAAATCTTTTAAAGTTATTCAGTGATAATCATAGTTTACACATCTCTGAAAGCTTAACGCCTGATGTAAATGCAGCACTGTGACACCTTTCATTCAGCACCTTCAGATATAAATATTTGTATGTATGTTCAATATGTGAGTCTTTGTTTTAGGTAAAAGGTTTAGTTTTGGAGGATTTCAGGTGCTGTTCTGCTCAATGTGATTGTTGGAATAATGATAGCTGCATCATACCAACAGAAGTCTGTTTTCTCAAACTTTAGGCGTAAATATAAAGTATAACGTTGTTTGTGTTTATAATATAAAGACAACAGTTGCCCAAATGAAAACGTATCCCATATAGTGTGACAGTGTGCTTCTGTCTGTCTTGTTTTCCAGAGTAATGTGAAATATTTCACAAAATATCAAATGAACAAACACTGTTTAATCATATAAAGGAAAATTTGTTAATTACAGTGCAGGTGCGAAAAAAGGTAAGTGAAATTGCAGTTATTGCTTTTAAAATATTACAGATGTGAAAGCAGGAGATTTAAACGAGCTCTGTTTAATTTCTCACAATTGAAACATGATTTAAAAAAAATTTCAGTAAATTGATCTGTATAGAGATCTGTGTTTGTGCATGTGTGATAGTTTATGTTGTGCCTTTCTGCCAGTTTAAAAGTTTTCCTACAACATAAAATGATCGTACTGTGTGCATGAAATGTATTTGGTAAGTGTATGTGTGTAAGCAAGTATTGAGCTGAATTGTGGTTTGTCGATGGGACCAGAAGAAAAACTAAGTTGAAAAATTAGGAAAAGGACCACTAATAATAATTTGGCTTCTAAATCATTTTAAACAGATGCACCTTTCTTAAATGTTTCATTAATGCTTTATATACTTTCCAAGCCATTATTCAATAGTTCAAGTGTAATATTTCCTATCCCCATTTCTATAAACTCTTCCATCAGAATTAACCTTTCATTTTAATAAGCAGCGCAATATATTAATACATGATCTACAGTTTCTATCAATCCACATAGACTGCAATTCCCAGACTGGTGTTTGTTCATTCTTTACAGGGAATAATTACTCTTCTACTGCCTCCACTTCCTCTTTCACCACCAGTTGTATCTTCTTTCTTCCTCATTCCATTGTATTTGCCTTTAATATTATAGCCTTAACTTCTTTACAAAGTGGAAGACCGTGTTCAGTTCTATAGA
Organism: Carassius gibelio; assembly: GCF_023724105.1. Taxonomy (NCBI): domain Eukaryota; kingdom Metazoa; phylum Chordata; class Actinopteri; order Cypriniformes; family Cyprinidae; genus Carassius; species Carassius gibelio. The sequence continues at coordinate 7,965,927 of NC_068398.1, forward strand.
AGATAATTTCTGTGCCTCCTTTGCTAGATGATCCACTTCCTTTTTCCCACATTTTCCCATTTTCCAAGGCATTTTATTTTGGCCTGTCATCTTTGCATTCTGCTGGGTGTTAACATAGTGCCTCCGGGCCTCATGTGACTGTGAACATCATGCACACCACAACATTTGCTATTTCTACTGGTTTAAGCAGTTCTGTAACTGAAAGCTATAGTAGATGTGTATGGAATGTATTTTGTGTGTGTATGCAAGTATTTAGAGGCAAAACACTTGCATGTTAACACCATTGTGTGAGTTTCTGATTATAATACGTTTTCTCTTCACATTTTTCTTTTAGCATCCATTTTTCTCAGACATGAAATTAATTTTTTTGACACTGCTGGTTATTATTGGAATTACGGATTCAAGATCAGGTAATGATTTATAATTTTTAAAGAGATGAAGCATGACTTTATTTGTTAAGTGGTAGGAAGACATAATCACACAAGGAATAATGTACATGGTGGTCATCTTCTGGCTAAAGGTGTTAATTCTGTACATTTTCCCTGCAGCCCCTAAAGTCAAACATGATCAAGGGGGAAATATAAATAATCAATCATAACTAGTTATGAGTAATTATAAATATTTAGATCCGCTGTAAGTATTTACTTGAGCTCTCAGTGTCAATTGTCTGTCAATTCTAAGAAAGTTAATTTCCTGGTAAAGGAAAATAACTTTCTTACTGTACAATACTACTCAGAACATGTAGCAAATATCTGGATGATTAGAGGCTTTAGTTATGAGCAAACAATGAACAACCTCAAGTGTGATACAAATAAGACTTTATTAACTACATAAAAACTTAAACTAGTCTAACATACACATACACACACACGCATACAATGGGCATATGAAAAAGGGTTAAAGCTTAAGCAGTAAAGATATGAAAAATAAAACATGAAGCTATCACACAATTTGATATTCAGCAGATCTACAGGCTGAAGGAAACATCAGCTTCTAAGTTCAAACACACTTTTGTAAAAGGTGCATATGATGACTAATGTATCAATTAATAAGACTAAGTTTGATACTTGCGCATCTCACTTGTTTGATAAAGAGTCCTGATGCACTTTGGGGCTCCAGTTGGTCTCTGCTGAAGTCAGTTGATGAGAAAGACCAGTTTGAATCAGAAGATCTTTATGAATGAATAGTCGAGGCCGAAGCCTGGCACAAGCTTTTAGCTCAGCATCTTCTCCTGGAATTCCTGAATCTAAAAGAACCGCTCTGATCTGGTGATCAGTGATCTATATAGACGTTAGATATTATTTGTTATCAAATAGTTGTGTGTCTGATTGGTCCAAATTATGTTGTTACAATGATATGTTATGATCAGTGAGATGTGAAAGATCAAATTGTGGCGTTTCAGTTCAACATTAAACCTGGTTCGACACATCTAAGTTTACTGCTCTTATGATTTCTTTGTATTTTCGGAGGTTGCCACTCAGTGATTTATGAACATTATACAAACTATCTTCTTTGCTAAAAGGAATTGAAGGTTTGGAGAGTAAATAAATGATGACACATCAGTTCACAATGTAGTGAAGACTCAAAACCTGTTAAGACCTATCCTCGTTCTCTTTTACAGAGCAGTATGTAGTCGTGGGACCTGCAGATCCAGTAATTGCTTTAGCTGGTGAAGATGTGATTCTGCCCTGTTCAGTTAAACCCAGCATCAGTGTTGTGGACATGAGAGTGGAGTGGTCTAGATCTGATCGGAACGACTCAGAACTAGTGCATCTCTATGAGGATCATGACGACAGAAACACAAATCAGAGTCAGTCCTACAGAGGGAGAACAAAACTGAATCATGAAGAATTACAGAGAGGAGATGCATCACTAAAACTCTCATCTGTCCAAGTCTCTGATGAAGGACGTTACAAGTGTTTAATTCAGTCCGAATCATGGTCTGATAATGCTACTGTTGATGTCAGTGTTGAAGGTGGGTAAACCAATGAAAACTATGATTTAATGAGTTAAGTCATGATTCATTTTGTGTACATGTTGCTGTTTTATGTTTATATCACAATGAATGTTCTTCATCTTGGTCTCTGTAGCTGTAGGACGTCCTCCTGTGATCATTGTAGATGGATTTGATCAATCAGGAGGGCTTCTTCTACAATGTGCATCTGAAGGTTGGTATCCTGTACCTGTTCTTGAGTGGCTGAACAGTGAAGGAGTCCGTTTGAGTTCAGAAACTGAAGAGACACACAGAAATGAAGATGGATTCGGTGTGAAACACACTGTCACTGTATATGAGAGAGACAGCAAGATTCACTGCAGAATCAAACTAAAGCATCATATGCTTGAGACACTGATTATCGCCACAAGTAAGTACTGGCACATTGTTCCTTTACTTGTTTGTCATGTTCTGGTATTTCTGATTCAGTTAAAAATAAATAAATAATGCATTATCAGCTTAGGCCATTAAGTTAAAAGCACAGATGCATTAAGTCTACAATAGTTTTATATTAACAGTGTTTATGTACAATTCAAAATTGATCATCATAAGATTAAAAATAATTTTCGAATGTTTGATTTACACAGTATGTTTAATTATGGATTTGTTTTGCAGGTAATATGTTTAATCTCTGGACGACATCAGTCATCCTGATTTCAGTAGCCGTTGTGCTCAGTGTGAATGCTGGAATACTGATAGCTGTGTTTACTAAGAATAACAGAAGTAAATTCTTGTTTTCTTGTTATTTTATACATTTTATTTTAAGTAAATAGAATGTGAATAGTTCTCATGAACAATCTTAACTCCACCACATCTCAAATTAATGTTTGGGTTTAATCTATAATGGCAGTTTTAAGCAATATAAAATGAGTTTATGTATGCTAGACACTTGTTGGCTGGTTCCCTTGGTTGAACAGATGTAGGCCTAAAGTGTATTCCAGAAAGCAAGGTTAGCTTTCCATGACATATACGTTGAGCTCTCAGGTGATTTCAGTATGAATAAAGACTGTGAAAGTGGATCCTCAGGATCCTTTTGGGCTTTGGGGTTTTAAGCTGGAACAATTATCACAGGGATAATTGGCTAGTTGCAGCCAAGTGTTCATAGCTATGTCTCTTTTTGATCCTTGGATGTTGGCTCTTTCTTTCATTTTAAATCAGAAGTGTTGGATTGTTTGCTGACCAGTAGGAAACATGACCTGGGTTGACTATTTTCAGATATTTGGTGCATATGTTTGGCTGAGGAGTCACTGGTGGGAAGCTACCATCTCTAGGATTATAACTGAATGCCTCTAAATCAGAATTCCCCCCAAATGTAACGATACCCGGGACATTTCTTGGCCTGGGATAGTGAGGAGAGCCTCTCATGAACGGACCAAGATGCCCAAAACTTGTTTACTCGAGGTATGCTAGTCCCACGGTTAGCACATAAGACCAGGGTCACTCCTTACCAAATGGATGCCCAGAGCACAATTGTACTAAAACTGAGCTAAAACGTGCAAAATCAAAATAAACACAGATGAACCCTGAGATTATCCCTCCTTTAAAGAACACACTGGAGTTGAGGAAGGAAGGAGCCATGGTGAGGCTTGGCTGCAGGAATAAGGGTGACGATTGACTGAGACACAGCCAAAGGAAGTGGAGCCACGGTGATAAGCATCTGAAGAGAAACCAGGACGCTGGAGGGAATGAGGAGACCATCAGAGGTGAAGGGATGTGTAACAATATGAAAACGTTCGTAGTCACGGGAAGAAGGAGGCAGGGACCAGCAAACATTTAAACAAAAACTTTAATAATAAAATAAACACATAAATGCACGACAGCCCCTCACGGACGACAAACAAAACCAAAACGCTCTCGTCATTCACTGTCGTAACTCCTCCCGTTATCCTGCGGAAGCTACTTCGTGGGACTCGAGACCGGTGAGTGGCGCAGGTGTCACTCATTTCCAATTACTCCACCGGCCTCACTCCATTCCCACATCTCTCGGCCCGCCCAACTCATCACATACCCCCATCGCCCCTAGCAGGCTTGGGGGTACTCACGAAACTGTTCTCTACTTAAACCCCCCACCCATGGGAACCGATCACGGTGGCCATGGGCACCTGGGGGTATAAACAGCAGAAGAGGTGAGAGAAAAGGAGATGAGGAGAAATAGACGGGAGATGTGAAAAAAAAAGAAAAACAATTTTTCCGGTTCCCAAACACACTGCCGCTCGGTCCTCCACCAGCTGGGTGAACTCTTCCACGGTGCCTGGTGGTGGCACTGGATAGCCCTTGGTGGACGGCAGGACACTCCTTGAGCAGCCGGCAGGAGTCCCCAGTTCTCTGCTCCTTCCCATTATGGCGGACAGCAGCAGGCTCAGGCCTCCAGGCAAAGGGTGGCGACTCCTCCGCTCCTTCACGGACGGCAGCCGTCCCTCCACATCTCAGGCGGCTGGCAGCAAGTTCGTCAGTTCCCCGGGCAACTCACTCCAGCCCAGCTGAACACCGAGTCGAACAGCACTTCAGAAACAGGAACAAAACAGCTTGGTAAAGTGCAACGAGAACTAACCATGAACTAAATAAGACAAAGATCTTAAATAGACTAAACCAATCAATGAAATGAATAGAAGGTGTGCGAGTAAATCAAACTATAAAAAAGCATGTAGTAACAGATGAAAACCAAAGTACTCCAGAGCCGATTATGTTAAGATTGCTATGGCTACTTGCATACCCTAAGTTTATCTGATTACTTAACCTTAATCATACCCGTGTATGTCACATAATCTGCTTTCTGGAATACCCCCCAGGTGAATATAGCCTAAATTATTTAATGTTGTTTTCTCATGTTTCATTATGAAATTTGAGAATAGGAGAATAAAACATGAAGAAATTGTTCTTTAATGAGTTATTAATTTATTATTAATTTAAAGTCAAGTTGCTTAACAGACTCTGTGTTTTACTTTTGTGTATCTTGGGCCCTGATCAGCATTTAATTGTATATTGTATATTTATTATTGTACATATGTACTGTATATGTATTTATATATTCATATTTTTCTGAATTGCTTTTAGAATTTGATCAACGTTTACAAAATCAGAAGATGATAATATTACAAGGTAAATTTGTTAATATGGCTGCATTAATATATTTATTTTGAAACCACAAACCAAAACTATTTAAACATAAATAATATACAGGAAAATACACTTTCTTTAATGGCTACAACAGAATTAAATGAATTAATATGTTGTGTATTCATATGTCTATAAAATGTGTTATATTTTATTATAAGAAGATATTTAAACACTGTAAAGTCTTCTTAGATTTTGTTGGATCAAGTGGTGATAAAAAATTATTGATCTCATTATTAATCTTAAGATGAATTCTGTTGTGAAGCCTTTCTAACTTTGTACTTTGTTTTTAGAGATCACGCATTTAAGAACACACGCAGGTGAGTAAAAATTACTCGTTTTTAATAACATAATTATTTATTTTGATAATTTATATTTTCCCAAATTCATTATTATGTCAATTCTTTCATGTGTTTGGGAGTTTTGTATAATGCACTGTATAAATGCAATCAAATGATTTAAATACTAAATCATCAAATGCCTTTTTAGTGCCATAAGAGAAAACTATATATTTAAATGTATAAATGTTTAACAAAAGAAAAGCAAGACAAACAAATCAACAGGCGATCCAGCAATGAACAACAAAATCACACAAAGCACATAAAATAAAATGTGATCAGAACAATTAGATAATTAAACATTTTTTATTTGTTTATCTTGTTGTAAAATTACTATAATTCCAATGAAAATAAAATGTAACATTCCATGTATTTTATTATACTCATCTGTAAAGCAGATGTTTCTATTTATTTTCCACAGTGAATGTGATTCTGGATGCTGATACGGCTCATCCACATCTCTTCGTGTCTCTTGATAGGAAACAAGTGAGTTATAGAGAGACACTACTGGAAATAGTGAATGGAAAAAGATTTAATGATTATCTTGGTGTTCTTGGGAAGGATGGATTTTCCTCGGGGTGTTTTTACTATGAGGTTCAGGTAAAGGGGCAAACTGAGTGGGATTTAGGAGTGGCCAGAGCATCTGTTAACAGGATTGGCTTGACCGTTGTGAGTCCTATGATTGGATATTGGACTGTGAGTCTGAGAGATGGAGAGTGCTGGGCTCGTAAGTCTCCACATGTCTCTCTTCCTCTGAGTGTGAATCCTCAGAGGGTCGGTGTGTTTGTGGATTATGAGAAGGGTCTTGTCTCTTTTTATGATGTGGAGGCTATGTCTTTTATGTATTCTTTCACTAATCAGTGTTTTGATGAGAAACTCTATCCATTTGTTAGTTTGGGGTATCTGAGGAATGAAAACTCTACACCACTGATTATCTGTGATGATTACTTCTGAGATCAAAGTTTGCATGTTGAAGTAAATGAAATCAAAGGAAATACAATAATTGAAAGAGTTATAGCAATACATATTAAATATTATTTAGACTACATGTTAAGAATTTGAACATTTGGATAATAATTTAAAGCATCATATGGAGCTTATAATACGGTGTTTTTTTCCCTGTTTTTGTTATCATTTGTTATCACGTGTGTATATGATTTTTTTTTTATAAAATAATAGCGCCTGGGCCATGTGATACATTTTCACTCATATCTCAGTCCATTTTTTTCAAAAAAAAAAAAAATGATTTCAGCGGCCAATTCATTAGCTGAAATAATGGGAGGGACTTTTCATTGTGTGGGTTGTCGGGAGAAAATCAACCTGTATTATTTTATTTATGACTGTTATAAACTGTCATATGAACTCTTGATTGCTTTATTAATATCATATCATGTATCATATCAACAACTGAATAGGGAAGTCATGTCACAACTGAGAAATACATTTACCTTAACAAGAATTTGTTTAGCATTAGTGATAAAGGACATAAGTTTTTTTTTTTTTTTTTTTTAAAGGATGATGTTGTTGTTTTTACAAATATAAAACAAAGTAAATGCTGTAGATACATGTGTATTTGCATCCTACCTCTTCATGATTTGTTTAACCAGTTTTCTTGTAACAGAAAGGTGTGTGTTTGAGTGTGTTTGTGACATATCAGGACACAACTCTGTATAATGACATGGGTATGACACAGGTATTACAAGGAGAGGGTGACTTATGAGGACATAACCCATGTCCCCATTTAACACTTTTTTTTTTCGTGAGTTTTTTTGAGAACGTAAAAATGCTCGTTTCCTGTGAGGGTTGGGGTTAGGGTGATAGAATACAGTTTGTACAGTATAAAACCATTATGGTTGGATATTCCCACTTTTCACAAAAACAAACGTGTGTGTGTGTAATATATTTGGTCAAAAAATGTAGGCAGTTATTCTGAGGCTAAACAAACACATACTGTAGTGACATAACATCCTATGATTTTATAAAAATAGTTATTTTGTTTGACTCTCCTGATTATTAGTGAAATTACAGATTCAAGATCAGGTCATTGTAGCTCTTTTAAATAAAAGTATTTCTCATTTATTCACCCAACCTCATCAGTTCTTCTGTGGAACACAAATATATATATTTGTATATTATGCCTATATATACACACATGAATTTCTTTATAAGACAGAGGCTTTACTTGAACATGAATACTGTTCTGAGCTAGAGCAGATAATAATGAAAAGCATGAATAGCTCATCATACAGTTAACTATTCCTCCTTCAGTTGTGTCTGCTATTGTTGATTAATCTCCAGTCTGAGCAGAGCTGGGGCCTGTTCTTCGTACGTCGCTAACTCAGTTAGCAGGATTTGAATGTTGACGATTTGGAGTGATCTTGGATCGTTTGGTTCTTCGAAGCTCATCCCTGAGCTGCTGTCATAGCAACAGGTCCGTTAGCTTAAACCTGCTCGGGAGCAGCTTATTTCATGTAAACAGGATTAGATCGCTTCTTTGCAACCAGGGGCCCGTTCTTCGTACATTGCGTGCTATTCATGATCCGGCTAATTGGGTTCTTCGAACACACCTGTTGTGTATGATTAGTATCGCTGGATTGAGTTATCTGAAGATAAATGCGCGTTCATGTGTTGGCTTAAAAGGGGAAATCTATCGATACTCGAAACCATGATCAGCAGTGCAGCGATTGGCTGGTGGCAAGACGGCAATGTAATGACGTCATATAATTTAAAATGACACCCGACGAAAAACTTGACAAATATTTGGGTGTTACAATCTGTAAAGATGTCAAAACGAGAGGAAAATTAAACTTTGATCCAGTTATTACTAAAGCTAAGAAAAAATTAAATTCCTGGCTCCAAAGAGACTTGTCTTTACGAGGAAGGGCTCACCTTGCTAAAGTGGAGGGTATCTCTAGATTGACCTACCCTGCCCTTTCTTTGCATGTGGATAAGACATTTTCTCTAGAGGTTGATAGAATGCTTTTCGATTTTTTATGGAAACACAAAAGACATTACATAAAAAAATCTGTTGTCATAAATAGCTTTGAACATGGTGGTTTTAACTTCCTTGATTTTGCTTCCTTAAACAATACATTTAAGATCAGTTGGTTGAGGCAGTTCTTGAACGATTCTGATTCCTTATGGAATGCTATTCCCAATTATATTTTTTTAAAGTTGGTGGTCTTCCCTTTCTGTTACGATGTAATTATAATTTTTCTAAATTACCCATACAATTGTCAAATTTCCATAAGCAGGTCCTTCTGGCCTGGCACTTGATTTTCAAACATAATTTTAGCCCCCACAGGTATTTTATATGGAATAACCATATCCGTTACAAAAATAAAACACTCTTTTTTCAGATTGGTTTAATAATAATATTCTTTTGGTTTCTCAACTTGTAAATTCAAAAGGTCATTTGTTTTCTTATTCTGAATTCTTAACTAAATATTGTATTCCTGTCACCCCACGAGACTTTGCCATAGTGATGGATGCCATTCCCAGTGGAGCTATTGCACTTTTGAAAAACCCAGGCGATTCTTTACTCTCTTCTACCTCCTGGTTACAGCCTTGTGAGACAGCAATAGGGAAGATCTGTTTTTTATCTAGTCCCTCTCTTTCAGAATGATATTATTACTGTCCCTTCTATAATACCATATTGGAGTAATTATTTTAATGATATTCCTTGGAAGAAAGTGTGGACTCTGTCAAACAAATATCTAAAAACTAATAAGGTTAAAGAGGTATCATTCAAGTTGCTACATCGATTCTACCCAGTCAATCTTTTTATCAAAAAAATGTTTCCAGAGTTGGATCCCTTATGCTCTTTCTGTGGAATGGAAGACGAGTCTATACCTCACCTTTTTTGGGATTGTGTTCATGTAGCTACTTTTTGGGGAAAATTTTGCCTGTTTGTACGTACTTCCTTATTAGTCAATTTTTATATGGAGTTTAAGGATGTATTATTTGGTTGTTATAACTCTGACAAAAATCTGAAAGACGAGTATTTTCTTGTAAATCTTTTTATTTTTCTAGCCAAGTTTTCTGTACACATGTAAATTTTTGTCTATCAAACCTATTTTTATTGTCTTTTGTAATGACCTTAAATATTACTTGAGTACTATATCTTCTTCCAACAATGCCAAAGCTTTAAAATCAGTTTTATTATGCACAAAGTATAATATTTATGCTTTTTTATAATGTAAACAAAAGGGACTCGAGGCATGTAAATCTCTCTTAAATTTATTTAAAGGATATATTACCCCTGGCTCAATTATTATTATTTTGTAAATGTTTTTTTTTTTTTTTATTATTATTATTTTTTTATTATTATTATTTTGTTTTACTTTTGTCTATTTTACTTACTTTTTACTTTACTTGCTCTTTGTCTACTGTTGATAATTATTTTGTTTTTGTAGATGAAACTGTATTTGCTGCTATGTTTGTTCAATAAAAAAAAAAAAGAAAAAAAAAAAAAAACTTGACAAATTTCTGGACTTTTATAAGGAAACAGCCAAGCAAACGAAACTACATAAATGTTATAACAGATACATGAAATAGATAATAGTACATGTATTTATTTTATTAGAATTTTTTTCATGATTCCCAATTATTTTGATTCGCAATTTATAATAGTTGTGCAGTCTTTACATTTTTTTCAATGTAGAAATTATCTATTCATTTCATTTTATATTTGGATCCTGTCGGCAATGGCATGTACCCTTTCAGCCAGAGAATGACGTCCCGGAAGTGGCCCAGAATTGGATTGAAACTCGGGCCACACATGGGCCATAACCTGCCCGAATCTAAGCCAGTTAATCAGCCTTAGCTGGCCCTCAACTGGGCCAAAACAGGTTTTATTATTGGTGCCAATTCTCAGCCTTAAGTAAATCAGAGAAACGTAACAGACACATGTAACCATTATAATTTATTACAGATATGTCAAAGAGCAGTACCACAGTAGTCCAAATGACGATGCATTGCAGTTGCAGTCCACTCTGGCAGAATATAATAGTAGTGTGAGGAGCAGGGCATAATTTAAGTTGTTAAACGCTGAAAATACTATCACGATGCACTCCTTCAAGTTGCGCGTTTCTCATTCAAAACACGCATCACCGGAAACACGGCATGTCGCAATCTCTGACGAAACTGACGAGAGCCAATCAGGGGGGCAGAGCATAGACAGTAAAAGAAATGGACACAGCGACCCCATTGGAACTCAATTGAGACAAATGAAGCCCAGTTTTAGCGTTTTTTAGCACTTCCGTTTCTGACGCGCAGACTCAAACGAAGCTTGACGACGTCAGCAACCTGTCTGCCAGATGTAAATCTTCTAAGTGGCTGTGCGTGCAAACTGCCATCGTTAATCTTGCGGAGACGGCGAGCTTGAGCGGGGAGTTCTTTGTTGTGAGTGAGCAGGAGTAAGTATTCGGATTAATTATTTTGTATAGTATTTTAAAATGTAACGCCAGTACGCCATGTTAAGTTGCCTGCGAGCTTCTCCACCTGTCTGTACGGTAATGCGACAGAGAGCCGAGTGGTTATGACGCAATCGTTAGCCTATTTTTTACAAAAACTGTTTATACGGGGCCATAATGTAACATAGAAGGTAATGGAGCCCTTTATACATTGTCGTGTATCTTTAGAAATAAATAATGGACAAACAGAGTCTTTAAACGCCTCAGATGTAAAGTTATTCGCTGTCAAAGTGACGCCAAAATGAATGGGAGTCAATGGGAATGCTAACGCAAGTGAAGTTCTGCTAAAAGATGGCAGCCCCCACCCGACTTCAACTTCCGGTCGAGTTCCTTGCCCCTTGGGGCAGAGTTTCATACTTTTTTTAAGCACCCCGGGCGCCGCCATTGGCTAGCGGACCCCCACCTGCTGTTAGCATTGACTCCCATTCATTTTGGCGTCATTTTGACAGCGAATAACTTTATATCTGAGGCGTTTAAAGACTCCATTTGTCCATTAATTATTTCTAAAGAAACACGAAAATGTATAAAAGGCTCCATTACCTTTTATCTTACGTTATAGTCCCGTAGAAGCAGTTTTTGTAAAAAAAATAGGCTAATGATTGCATCATAACCAGCGAATCTCTGTCACACAGTAGAGAAATTACCGTATGGACAGGAGGAGAAGCTCGCAGGCGATCTTTTACTGTCTATGAGGCTATCGGGGGACGTGGAGGCATAAAGTCAATGGAGATAATTAATCAGAATACTTACCAAAATGTGCTCCTGTTCACGCTCGCCTTCTCTGCAAGATTCGGTGGGTGATTCAGATTTCTCTTGGCACAGCGATAAGAAGACTTAGAGGTTTCTCACGTGACATCTACGTCATCAAGCTCAGTTTGAGTCTGCGCAGTACGCCCGACCCCCAGGAAGTGAGTGCTTCTAAATGACTTCACTTTTCTCCATTGAATACAATGGGGTCGCTGTGTCCAATTCTTTTACTGTCTATGGAGCCAATGAACGTTTGATATCGCTGCCGTAAAACTTGATGCTAATGCTTGTGCATGACAGCATACTAATAAAATTTATGTGCCCTTACTCTGTATTATAGATCAGTTTGTGTCCCATAGTAAACCAAATAAATATTATATGATAACGGTTAAATACTCTCTCAAAACTGCTAATTTTGATCTGTTTTGGGGCCGTCCTGTGCTTTTTAAGAGAGATGGCCTGCACCCAAATCACAGGGGCGCCCAGATGCTTGCACGTCATATTGAACAACATATTTTATTATGACTACCTACCCAGTGTACTACTGTTGAATTCATAAAACCTATTATTTCAGTTCTTCACTACACTGCTAGGAAAAACACAGTGGGAACAAATATGCATAATCTATTGAAAATTCCCACGTCTAGTCCGTCAACACATATGGTATTTACTTACATCAACAGAAATTAACATGGCTCTCTTTAATGTAAGAGCATTAACAAACAAATCATTTTGTATTAATGATCTTATTAGTGATTATAATTTGGACTGTGTTTTTCTTACTGAGACCTGGCTGGGCACAGATGCACCTGCCACATTGATTGAGACATGTCCACCTAACTATACCTATACCTATACCTATACATTTTCAACTAGAAAAGGAAAAAAGGGTGGAGGGACAGCAGCTATTTACAGAGAAACCCTCAAGGGAAGGGACAATGACCTTGGTACATTTAATACCTTTGAATATAATGCTATTTTTCTAAACTTTCAACCTCGTCTACTTGCAGTGACAATATATAGATCACCAAAATTACCCATCTCCGCCTTCATAAAGGATTTCTCTGATATGCTGTCTGTCATTCATATGAATTATGACAACTGTGTTTTAACTTTGGATTTTAACATACATGTTGACAATTCATCAGACATTAGAGCTAAATAATTTTTGGAACTATTGGAATGCATGTCTTTTAAACAGCATGTAAATGTACCCACCCATAAACATGGACACACTTTAGATTTAGTTGTAACATATGGATTAGATATCAATATAACATCTGTCATTGATCTTGCATTATCTGATCACTTTTTTGTCTTTTTTAAGTGTATTGATCATCTTGTACTAAATGCAACTGAACGCATTGTTAAAAAACGTTATATTACTTCTGAAACGGCTGAAAATCTCACAATGCATTATAATAGTTATGAAAGGAACATTTTACCATCATCCTGTGATGATTTAGTTAATGAGTTTAATAATAGAATGAGAACAGCTCTTGATACTGTTGCTCCACTTAAAACTAAAAAGTTAACTACAAAAAAGAAAATTCCTTGGAAGACAACTCAGACTATGAAACTTAAAAGAGACTGTAGAAGTGCTGAACGAAGATGCCGTAAAACTAAATTAGAAGTTCACTTAAATAAATCATTGAAAATCTTAAGACTTATAATAAAGAAATTCGTATAACGCGCCAAGCTTATTTTGCAAACCTTATAAATGCAAACATTTAATAATCCCCGATTATTATTTAATACAATAGACTCACTAATAAATCATAAAATTGATAGCTCTGAGTTACTAAACGGGAAATGTGAAGAGTTCGCTGGCTACTTCAGAGATAAAATTATAAATATTAGATCAGAAATCTGTTCAATACATAATAACAAGTCAATTATGTTCCTTCATTATCAAGTGTAGAGAATATTATCAAAATGGAAAGTTTTACTTTGGTTGATGTTGAGACACTAAGAAAGGTTGTAACAGACTTGAGACCATCTACTTGCTCCTTTGATCCTATTCCTACCTTTCTTTTTAAAAGTGTGGCAATGCTGTTGTCGGGAATTTAACCCAGCGCCAACTATGGCAAGAAATATAGACTACGCCACCCCGGAAACTGGCCGGGGACCTACCGGTATACAAATGTATCACCAGCACACAAATACGTGGTGGCTGAGACAGATATCAGACACAGTACACAGAATTCAACAATTTATTCAAAATCACTAATTTATATATACACAATTTATTATTTTAATAAGCACTAAAAAAAGGGATAGGCATGGATCATAAAAATATGAAAGACAAACAATTTTCCGATTTCGGAACTGGGGGACTCAAGTTACTTATCCAATGAACACAGCAAACACTTGTGCTCTAACCACACAGCATCATCACCCACGTTGTGAACACCGCAAACCTACAGCCACACCACCACCACACACGACACTGGCTAGGACTGGTACCCCAATTCTGAAGGGAAAGAAACAGAACAACATAAGAAACAAAATACCCACATTCATACACAGTCACATATGCACATCAGGTTATTATTTGTCAGAAACACTTATCACTCGCTGCCTGACGGAAACAAGGACACCAGGTCACTGGCAATCCTCACTCACTGGTACTCACAGACTGTGGGCAACACAACAGGTTGTGACGTGTCACAGTATGCATACAAACAAAATAAAATAAAATACAATCTTAAGTAAAGCAATTCAAAAGAAACTAGTCTGACAGAGAAACGGCAGTTAAACACAATGGTTGCGTCAAACACTTAATGATTCGTCTGTAATTACCCCCCACAAAGTTAAAGTCAAATTAGTTTGAGGGCGATGAGTCACTTCAGGCCGGGAACGCTAGCGGCTCCGGTTGTCACGGTAACCCCCCAGTGCGCTACAATTAAGTCGGTCAATTTGATCAAAGTATGCAGTACCACAACATTCACCGTCCAGTAAATGGCAGAAGAGTAGTTGAAAGAATTAGCAGGCACAATGAAGGACAGTCCACCCCGCCCAGAAGCTCTCCGGTGCCGAGACTGAAACGCGTGCAAATACTCTCAAATAGACCACAAAAGCCTGCTGCAACACCTCCTGGCCCCCCGTGTCACTAAAAACACAAAACGTGTTAAATGCAAAATTTGCCGCCTCAGGATCCCCAGCAAACACCTACATGTACACCTATATGAGACATACACATGTGACATACCTGCAGATAATAACTCACACCGACCCGCGCACTCACTGGCGTACGAGTTCGAGGTTTGTAGAGAGAGAAGTTTATCCGCATCCTCAGCCACACTGCTGGACATAAACACGGCGCACACAAGATGACGTCATATCCGTGACCCCCAAATGACATGCTACCTGGATGTCAATCACATCCCCTTTTATACAGGTGGAATGTACCACTTTCCCAAAAAAATGGTTGATCATATCACTACAATCCACCCCCCCATTAGTCATCGTAGTCCCAACGATGAACAACTCTGCTAATCCCAAGGTCTAAACCAGGCCACCACGGAGTTAGCACCCACGGTAGACGTGACAGAGATTTGATTAGCCTCACTCCCTACAGCTCGTGGTAAGCGGTAGAGGTTTGAATGCTGGCCTGCCCCTACACGTCCAGTTCGTCTTGGGGCCCGTCCAGATATATTGGACATCCCCAAAGCAACGGATACGGGCTCTGGATGTAAACTTGCACTACTCTCCCCTACCCCTACTGCAGGCCTGATAGCCAAACTCTCGACTCCAGAGGCAGGAGTTAATCGCCCTTCGGAAGGAGCTCTACTCACCTCTGCACCCCTCTCACTTACTGGTGGCGCTTCCACCACATACGCTACATCGCCATCCTCCAATTCATCCTCCATTTCATCCTCCATCATCAAGGGTGCTGATCGTTCAGACTGATCCCCCAGAGATTCCGTCAGAGTCGGACTGCCACAAACACAGGGTTTTAAAGAGGTACGATGAACATGGCGGAGCTTACCAAGGTCATGTACAGGTGCTACCGTATACACGGACCCACCCCCCCGGGGTGCCCGAACTACCTGATATTTTATCGAGCTCCATAAATCCTGGATTTTATGTCGTCCCAAGAATCCATGCTCTCGCAGATAGACCAATTGGCCCTCCGCCAAAGGCTGCTCTCTAACCCTTTGATCAAACTTGGCCTTACGATTTAGAGCTGCTGCTTGCAGCCGCTCTCGGGCACCCTCAAAGGCCACTTGGAGACGAGCCTGATGCTCTTCCACCCAATGGTGGATTCTACCAGACACTGGCTCTTGCACTCGGCCAAGCAAGAAATCCACCGGCAGTCTCGGCTCCTGCCCAAACATCAAAAAGTAAGGGGTTTCACCCGTGGACTGGTGGGGAGTTGTATTATAGCAGAATATCACCTGGGACAAACAAGAAGCCCAGTCCCTCTTTCTCCCAGTGGGCAACGTCCGCAATAAATTGTGCAAAGTCCGGTTAAACCATTCGCACTGGCCATTACCGGCTGGATGGTATGCCGTGGTGCGAGACTTACCCACCTGATAGAGGCTACATAACTGCTGAATGAGATGGGATTCGAAGTTCCGGCCCTGATCAGAATGGATCCGCCCCGGAACTCCAAACTTATAAAACCACTCTTCCACCAAAACACGGGCCACGGTTTCTGCTCGTTGATCACGAGTAGGTATTGCCAATGTGAATTTACTAAAAACATCCGTCATAACCAGCACATTTTCGTGCCCAGAATGGGAAGGCTCCAAGACTGTGAAGTCAAGGGCCACGATCTCGTTTGGACGGGAGGACAGTAGATGTGCCATGTAACTCCGAGCAACTGGTGCAGCCTCCTTGGCTTGCTGACACCGCTCACATCGCTGTACCCAATGTGCTACATCGGCCGACATCCCTGGCCAATAGCAACGTTGTCGCACCAACTCCAGGGTTCGTTCAATGCCTTGATGCCCATGACACTGATGTAATTGGGTCAGTACCTCAGTCTGTAACACAGCAGGCAGCACTAGCTGTAGCACCTCTTCACCGCCATCGGGACGGCAAACCCGTCGATATAACAGGCCGTCCTGTTCCTCCAGACGGTCCCACTGCTGAAGCAGCACCAAGATCAGCTTGGACAATTGTCGTCGCTCTTGAGGCCCTGGGCCTCGCCCTTGACGCCAATACTTAAGGGCTGCACCAATTGTGGGATCCTCCTCTTGCAACAGCAACAGTTCGGGCCCAGATCGACTTGGCAACGCCTGCACAGCCCTCACAGTGGTGGGTAAGGCTGAACTTACAGTGGTGGTCCGCCTCAACAGTTCAGGGACTAACGTTCCTAACTGACTATTGCCTTCCAAAGGCTGCCCTCCTGAAGGCAACCGTGATAATGCATCCGCATTCCGGTTGGACATACCTGACCGGTACTGCACCTCAAAATCAAAGGCTGCCAGCTCAGCCGCCCACCGCTGTTCGGTGGCGCCCAATTTTGCTGTTACCAAATGACTCAGCGGGTTGTTATCTGTGCGTACGATACAATGATGTCCCAATAAGTATTCACGAAACTTTTCGGCCATGGCCCATTTTAAGGCCAAAAACTCCAGCCGCATGGAGCTGTATGTTGCAGTATTACGCTCCGCTGAATGAAGACTCCGGCTAGCATAAGCCACTGGTCTCACCTTGCCATCAACCTCTTGGGACAGCACCGCACCTAGCCCTACATGGCTGGCATCGATCTCCAAGATGAACGGAAGTTTAAAATCTGCATATGCAAGGATGGGTGCGGTGGTAAGTTTTTGTTTCAACGTCCGAAATGCTTGTTCACACAGTTCGGACCACAACGCCCCCAACTCCTGTCTACGATTACTCACCTTCCCTTTACCTGCCTCGGTCACTAACCGATGCAACGGCGCTGCTATCTGGGCAAACCCTTCTACAAATCGCCTATAGTAGCTAACAAAACCTAGAAAGGTCCGCAGCTGTGACACAGTTTTGGGACAGGGCCACTGAGCTACGGCCTCGACCTTACCAGGATCTGTAGCTACTCCTTGGGACGATATTACATGTCCCAAGTACTGCACCTCTTCCCTAAAGGCGGCGCACTTTTCCAGCTTAACCTTGAGGCCAGCAGCTCTTAGGCGTTCCAGTACCATCCTTAACCGTTGCAGGTGGTGTTGCACGGATGAGGAATAGACAATGATGTCATCAAGATACAACAGGACAGACTGGTGTCGCTGATCGCCAAAGAGCCGCTCCATCAAGCGCTGGAAAGTGCCTGGGGCATTGCACAGGCCGAAGGGCATGCGGTTCCATTCGTATAACCCAAAAGGTGTACAAAAAGCAGTTTTATAACGATCAGATTCAGCAACAGGGACTTGATTATACCCGCTGGCCAGATCTAACGTGGTAAACCAGCGAGACCCTGTTAAAGAATCTAGTGTCTCTTCAATTCGCGGCAATGGAAAGGAGTCTTTTCGAGTCTTAGCATTTAGCTGACGGTAGTCTACGCACATGCGTAGGCTACCATCCTTCTTCTTAACCAAGACAACTGGAGAGGCATATGGACTGCAACTTTCACGAATCACTTGCGAATCTAAAAGCTGGCTGATATGGGTCTTAACCAACTCATATTCGGATGGAGGAATTCGTCTATAGCGTTGTCGGACTGGAGTCTCGTCAATTAGCGGAATTTCATGAGACAGGAGGTCAGTACCCCCGACATCCCGCTCACCAGTGGAAAACACACTCTGGAATTCCAAGAGGAGAGCCCTTACCTGTTCCTGCTCCTCGTCCGACAACCCTTGCAATTCAACATTTTTAACCTGCCCTACTTCTGACGCAATGATCGTGTCACAGGTCGTTATCTGAGCATTTGCCAGCGATACCTCGGTCAGCCCAACAGGGGAGTCAACTAGACACACTTCCCACAACCTCCCAAGAATGGTTGTGGGATATAAAACAGCATCAAGAACCCCAACATTAATGACAGGCACAGAAACTGTCCCACCCTTAACACGCACTAAGGATGGGGAGGCTAATAAGCCAGCTGGCAACCCAGTCTCAAGGGGCTCAAATAACACAATCTTATCACGAAATATGGATGAGCACGTTGCGGTTATGAACTTTAAGGTGCCGCCTGGAAGACGACACACTCTACGACCCCGGACTTTTACATTACCCCCGCAAGTGAGAACACCATCAACCCTTTGGCAAGTTTGAAAAGCCTGAGACAATTCCACCTCATTCGTCATTAATGGCAACTCAAACAGGGTGGATCCATACTGTCCGAGAAGCTCCCTGTAGCAGCGCCCAAGAACATTCATCCCCAGAATACCAGGGATGCTAGAGCTGCCACCTGGAGGATCACGAACCACAAGTATTCCACACTCTGATACCACGTGACCACACAGCTCAATGTCCAGTTCCATGTACCCAATGTAAGGAATTTCGAGTCCATTGGCGGCTCTGAGCTGCAACCAATGGCATGACTGTAATCGATCCTGGCCCCACGGTTCAAACCAAAGCCTAAAACAACTTTCTGTAATGGTTGATACCATGGAACCAGTATCTAACAAACAGGGTACTGAGACACCCCCCATGGAAACAACAAGATGTGGGCATGGGGAGACTAAACGAGACACGGATGTGTCATCCTGTAAAACACGGGAGCCACGCATACCCCCAACCGAACTGTGACTCTGCAGCACGGTGGGGGCTAGTTTCCCGACTGGTTCGGGAAACTAGACCTAACTGGCCTTGCGTCGCTGGACGAATCAGCCTGGGAACGAGTAGGCGGGCCGGGAGAATGATGTCGCCAATTACACTCACGGGCAAAATGACCGGGCTGCTGACACCGTCGACAAATCACAGAAGTGGGACGTGGCGAATGACCACGTAACTGGGTACTTTGGCTTCGGGTTATAATTTGAGTAAGCTGGTCAAGCTGCTTTTGCTGCTGATTAAACATTTCCCGTAATTCAACCAATTCAGATGGGCGATCCCCATGCTCTGAACGAACCCCAGTATCGCCTTGAACCCCACATTGAATTCCCCGCACCAGTGGAACAGATTGACTTCGCCCCCTGGCACCACCCGGCATCCCCTCTCGTTCCCAGCGAATAGCTTCCCCTCGCACGTCCAACAGTGTTGCAGCAGGCTGACGTCTAACCAGTTGTTTTAATTCTCGACGTAATGCATTATCTAACACACCTTCAATGAATTGGTCTCTTACTACACTGTCTGCATTTGGGATGGTATGTGGGGCTTGTCGTTTAAGTCTATCAAATAGACCCAACAATACCAGGGAGAACTCTTGTAGTGTTTCTCCCTCCAATTGTCGGCGCGAATAAAAAACTTCCAGCAGAGCAATATAGGATTCTGCACAACCATATAACTCACGCAGTGCTGAAATAATTCTTTCTGGATCATCTTTATCAATGCTGGGTCGATATTTGATTTCATCCCGAGCCTCTCCTTCGAGATGATCAAACAAAAAGAAAGCTTGTTCAGCAACAGTCATGGTTCGCATACGCATACACGCCTGAGCTTCTTCGACCCACTCTTCAATGCCTACACCAGACCTACCATTAAATTTTGGACAACGCCGTTCACGGGGAATAAACACAAAGCGCTCAACGGTACCGACATTTAGGTCGACAGAACTAGGAGTTACCGGCCGTGACACACTACTAGAGGCTGCTCCAGGATCAAGCAACTCAACCGGTGCCCGTTCCTGTCGCAGTCTCTCATTATCAGCCTTCAACTGAGCCACTAGTTCTCTCATTTCCTGTAATTCAGCCTCCATAGCTAAATTTGATTAGGGGTACTTACCAGACGAATCTCCACTGTATTGTCACAACTAGAAAACACAAAAAAAAAAAAAAAAAAAAAAAAAAAAAAAAAAACACAATGTCTCTGAATCTGTACAGCAGCCACAATACCCTGCCGACTATACGCCAAATGTGGCAATGCTGTTGTCGGGAATTTAACCCAGCGCCAACTATGGCAAGAAATATAGACTACGCATCCCCGGAAACTGGCCGGGGACCTACCGGTATACAAATGTATCACCAGCACACAGATACGTGGTGGCTGAGACAGATATCAGACACAGTACACAGAATTCAACAATTTATTCAAAATCACTAATTTATATATACACAATTTATTATTTTAATAAGCACTAAAAAAAGGGATAGGCATGGATCATAAAAATATGAAAGACAAACAATTTTCCGATTTCGGAACTGGGGGACTCAAGTTACTTATCCAATGAACACAGCAAACACTTGTGCTCTAACCACACAGCATCATCACCCACGTTGTGAACACCGCAAACCTACAGCCACACCACCACCACACACGACACTGGCTAGGACTGGTACCCCAATTCTGAAGGGAAAGAAACAGAACAACATAAGAAACAAAATACCCACATTCATACACAGTCACATATGCACATCAGGTTATTATTTGTCAGAAACACTTATCACTCGCTGCCTGACGGAAACAAGGACACCAGGTCACTGGCAATCCTCACTCACTGGTACTCACAGACTGTGGGCAACACAACAGGTTGTGACGTGTCACAGTATGCATACAAACAAAATAAAATAAAATACAATCTTAAGTAAAGCAATTCAAAAGAAACTAGTCTGACAGAGAAACGGCAGTTAAACACAATGGTTGCGTCAAACACTTAATGATTCGTCTGTAATTACCCCCCACAAAGTTAAAGTCAAATTAGTTTGAGGGCGATGAGTCACTTCAGGCCGGGAACGCTAGCGGCTCCGGTTGTCACGGTAACCCCCCAGTGCGCTACAATTAAGTCGGTCAATTTGATCAAAGTATGCAGTACCACAACATTCACCGTCCAGTAAATGGCAGAAGAGTAGTTGAAAGAATTAGCAGGCACAATGAAGGACAGTCCACCCCGCCCAGAAGCTCTCCGGTGCCGAGACTGAAACGCGTGCAAATACTCTCAAATAGACCACAAAAGCCTGCTGCAACACCTCCTGGCCCCCCGTGTCACTAAAAACACAAAACGTGTTAAATGCAAAATTTGCCGCCTCAGGATCCCCAGCAAACACCTACATGTACACCTATATGAGACATACACATGTGACATACCTGCAGATAATAACTCACACCGACCCGCGCACTCACTGGCGTACGAGTTCGAGGTTTGTAGAGAGAGAAGTTTATCCGCATCCTCAGCCACACTGCTGGACATAAACACGGCGCACACAAGATGACGTCATATCCGTGACCCCCAAATGACATGCTACCTGGATGTCAATCACATCCCCTTTTATACAGGTGGAATGTACCACTTTCCCAAAAAAATGGTTGATCATATCACTACAAAAGTATATTTGATTCTATATCTATTGATATCCTTGAGATAGTCAATCACTCCCTGCAGCTTGGCATTTTCCCTTCTGACATTAAATCTGCCTTATTTTCTTTTAAATGTATCTTATAGTAGAACTAAAAAAATTGGTAATGCTGCTTTTAGCCGTTATGCTCCTCACCTCTGGAATAACCTTCCAGAGAACATAAGATGTGCTGAAAACATTAATAGCTTTAAATCTAAATTAAAAACATATCTTTTTAGTCAGGCCTTCCTATAAAATCTTATGAAACCTATTTATATTGTTCTTTGCTTTGTTGTAATGATGTATTTTTATTTATTTTTATTCATATTTTGATTTTTATAAATTCAATTTTTATCATGTATCTTAATGGGTCTATTTAACTTTTTAATTGTTCTTTTAATTTTATTGTTTCTATTGTTTCTTTGTCAAGCACTTTGAATTGCATTAACTTGTTTAGAAAAAAGTGCTATATAAAATTTGCTTGCTTGCTTTCTTTTCATGTAAGAATTCTAAGATTATTTGGACCAAGAATACTAATAGAAAATGTAATAAAATTATAATTAAGTGCAGGTCAATGCACTTGACTTGATTTGCTTAATTTTTAAATGATAATGTTTCATTCTGTTTTGACTTGCCATTTCAAAGGCTACATTTTAACAATACTACACTGTACATTAAAATTTATGTGATGATTTAACCATTATCACGCAATATTTTATTTATCTTGTTTATCATGGGTCATATAATATGTTGCTAGATTTTAGCCTAATGGGCCACACTCCTCTCACCAACAATCGGCCCTCATGTTGTTTGCCGGATTGTTTTTTTTTGTAATTATTCCTTTAAAATAATTCAGTTGTAAGGGAAACAGGTCAACTTAGCTCAAAGGGAATAAATTAAAATTTAAAGGCAATTTGAACAGAATCACTGTTTCACGACTGATCACTGAAACGGCCAGTGATTCACTGAACGAGCCGTTTAACATCAAATATGCACTGGATATTATTATCCAAAGTATAGTGAAAACACTATCAATTAGCACAGTAACAAGATTGGCAGTTTAAGACATTAAAGGTCCCGTTCTTCGTGATCCCATGTTTTAAACTTTAGTTAGTGCGTAATGTTGATGTTAGAGTATAAATAATATCTGTAAAATTCTAGAGCTCAAAGTTCAATGCCAAGAAAGATATTTTATTTAACAGAATTTGGCTACAAAAAACGACCCGTTGGGACTACATCCCTCTAGTTCCTGTAGTAATGACGTCACTAAAACGTTTTTTTGACTAACCTCCGCCCACATCAATACACAAAAAGGGGGTGTGGCCTTGTTGCTCTCCGACGGAGAAGAGGAAGAGCTGAGTTTGTGTTTGTCGCCATGTTGTCGAAACGCTGTTATTTTCATCTCAGAGTCCAATCACCTTTGTTTGGTCTTCCCAGGGACGCTGTACTTGGAGATCAATGGTTACAATTTATGTTTAACTCTGTTCTGAAAATTATAATCCACATGTAAAACTATGTGCAGCACATTTCGCTTAGGAAAGCTTGCTGAGGACAGCCCTCTCAATCTCAATCAGTTTAATGCCGGATTCTCACAAAGATTTTTCTAGAAAGATGGAGCAGTTCCCTCTTTGTCTGGAGAAGGCGTTGTTTATGGATCACAACCGGTAAGTGTATTTTATTATTTAAGTTGGTGCGTTTAACAGTTTCTGTAACTTACTACACAAAGGGCAACGCTGTTTAGCTTTGTTAACTAGATGTAAGGGCTGTGCAAAAAAATCTAATGCGATTTTCATGCGCATCTCGTCAGTGATTATAAGTAAATCTCCAGCAGTTTTCAAAACAAATCCTGCCCAGTTGCTTCTCAAAACTAGTCCAATCGTGTTTTCAGGAGGGCATTGCGCACTCAGCTGCTGTCGAATCACAACACAGGAACTGCTGGCACAATCAGAACTCACTACGTATTTCTGAAGGAGGGACTTCATAAAAACGGGCTGATGACTTCCTTGTTCTATGACAGTGAAAACAGCGGTATACAGATAGGTGAATTGTGTGAAAAATACTGTGGTTTTTTACACGCGAAACATGAACATGTTATATTGCACACTGTAAACACAATCAAAGCTTCAAAAAAGCACGAAAAACGGGACCTTTAACTTGTAAGCACAAAACACAAGATACTTCTCTTTTCAATATGAATAAGGCTTTATTAGATAAATCTAAAACATGAACTAATCTAACACATAAGCACATGCACTCAGACATTCATACAAGTTGCAGGAAGATAGAAAGTTAGGAAAGAATGAGTTTAAGAGAATGGAAATATGGAATCCCAAGTTTACAGCAATACGTGAAATTGCATAGACATGAACAGCCATCAATCACTTAATTAACCCTCGCATTGAGTTCCTTAATGAGGTTAAAATTATATAGATATAATTACACCAGTACAAATGTCTGAAGGTAGTACTTGCATCTCCTGTGTTAAGTTGTCATTGAAAAGGGGTTTCCCGATGTCGCTGATTGGCTGGAAGTTCTGTAGTTGTTGAAGTGATGTCTTGGGAAGCCTGTGGTTGGGCGTTGGCTGAAGACGCGGAGTCACCGGCGGCGCCAGGGGGGGTCTTGGGGGGTCTCAAGACCCTGCCAAAAAATGCCTTGACCCCCCATTTGACCCCCCAGCCTCTTCCTGATTAAAATATATATATATATTCGGGATAAAGATCCAAAAATGTTTCTCTTCAAACTACGCAGAACAATAATAAATAATAATTATTTCGACATTTATTCATACACTGAACCGAGAACCATTTCTGTCGGACGCGTCCGATTCGAGAACCGATGAGCTGATGATAACTGCGCATGCGTGATTCAGCGTGAAGCAGACTGACACAGAGCGCATCTGAACCGAACTGATTCTTTTGGTGATTGATTCTGAACTGATTCTGTGCTAATGTTATAAGCGCGGGTAAACCAAAGGCTTGAATGAAGGGCAATCATCGCCAATGACGGCATTACATCGAGCGCAAAAGAACCGGTGAACCATTTTTTTTTTCAGCTGGTTTATTTGATCGAATTGTCCGAAAGAACCGGTTCGCTTGAGCACCTGCTCCTTTGCCCCTTAAGTGCCCTTTGTCAAAGCAAAATTTCCTCATTTTTTTTTTTTTTTTGTAATAACATAAACTTTTGTGAATGCCTGCCCACGCCCAATCATAATATTAGTACAATTTAATAATAATAATTTAGCCGTAAATAAAATGACCAACATGATGACAGTTCACCTGACTACGACCTCATCCAACCGGGAAATTTCCTCACGCTGCACGCGCATTTTTAAATTGCTAGAGGATATTTTCAACATCGTGGCAGCTGGTAAGTGGTGTTTCATTCTCAGCGAAGTGATTTTGGTGTTTATTTACTTATTATTATTTTACAAGAACGATGTGATGTGAGAACATGCAGATACGTTGTTTATATTGCTGTGTGTAGCCTGTAGTGTAGAAGTAACACTAGCGTGCTGTTTGAGGGAGAAAAGTTTCACAGGCATCTAGGGGTCTGGTCTTTTTTATGTTATTTGAATAAACTTTTATTATATTACAGTACTTATTTATTTTTAACACGTAAAAATAATTATCACAACACTGGTAAGGCTTATTCAGATTTTCTCATTCTCTGAATTATCATTATAAAAATAAAAACAATTCAGATTTTAAATGTGATGCAAATATTTTTTCTACAATAGCAGCAGTGTTTACAACAGCAAGACCACTTTAGCCTGTAAACTCAATATCTATCTGGAAATAAATGTAAAAATATCAATGTCAATAAAAATGCATAATATACCTGACATGAAAGTGCAGTGTGAAGGATATGAATAACAAATGTAGCCTGTCATTTGTTTACATTGCAAAGGTGTTTTTGTTGTTTAGTAGCAGAAATATGCAGTTATTAGCCATGTCCACTGTATTTTTTGTTGGTTTTCATGAGACCCCCCTTGAAAAGACCAGGACCCCCCATTGCCCCCCCAATCAAAATTGTCTGGAGCCGCCACTGCACGGAGTTGTGTGCGCTGGTTGAAGTTGAACAGGCACTCTAGGTCAGACTCAGAGACACGGCATTACAAAACTTAACTCAGAACACGAAACTCTCAAACGGAAAAGAAAAGAAGTAAAGTTTGAAGAGACTAGGTGGTGTTTCTTCTCATCGTGGCTAAGTAGCAGCAGACATGCAGGCCGAAGCACACTGGAACTGTGCTCAAAGAACGCTAAAAGGCTAGTAGCAAAGCTAAAAGCAAACTAAAAGCAGACATGACTAATAGCAGAAGAAAAGCTAAAAGCTAGGAAGCAAAGCTACAAGCTAAAAGCCAGCATGACTGATAGCA
Organism: Carassius gibelio; assembly: GCF_023724105.1. Lineage (NCBI taxonomy): Eukaryota > Metazoa > Chordata > Actinopteri > Cypriniformes > Cyprinidae > Carassius > Carassius gibelio. The sequence goes on from NC_068398.1 coordinate 7,992,329, forward strand.
AAAGCTAAATGCAAGCCAGAAGCTAAAAGCAAACATGACTAATATCAAAAGCTAAGAAGCAAAGCTAAAAGCTAAAAGCAAAATGTTATGGTGTCCTGAGTATTTAAACTGGCCTGTTGGCCACACCTCAAATGCTGCCTTTTCCAATCAGATATCATCTTTGCTCGGGGTATCATAAATCATATGTTATCTTATCAATCCGAATTTTCCCACTCTTGCAGGGTAAAATTTTGGACATGATTCCTCTAACAAGAATATGATACATTTCACAAATAATTGATGGTCAGGACTGTTTCAAGCTAACAGATTCAAACACATACATACTAAACATGGATATGTATCCATAAGCTGTCCAATCTCAATCAAAGGACAATCAAAGGATCTTGTTTATTACTCTCATGGGTTTACATGTGATGTCCGGCGTTGCATCTCAATTACTTGCCCCAAATTTGACAATCTCTTCTCCGAATTGAAATTGTCAAAAATTGTTCTAATGGTGTTAATGTCGAAAGCTGTTCTGTGAAAGATTTAGTTGGTTGGTTGGTCAACTTGTTTCTGACTTGTGGCACTAGGACTGATTTATGACCTCCTTTTGCCTCCCTGAGGAATTTGGCTCATATTTCAACCACAGCCCTGATCGACTCTTTAATTTGTCTGGTTCGGGTCAGATATTCTACACAGTCAATTTCAATATTTTCAGTGGTGAATGTGATTCACTGATTCAGCTCATCCATGTGTCATTGTATCTGATAATGGGAAACAAGTGAAACTTTGAAACTTAAGGCTGGTTCACACGGCAGGATAATTAGGCCGATTTTATCCCCGATTCACCCCTTCCGACAATCTTAGGATGCTCCGATTATCGTAAAATAATCTGATCAAATATTCCTGCCATGTGTGGTGTGTTAAGACTGCTCTCCTCTGCTCGGAAGAATGTCGGGACCGCTCCGATCTCAAATCTGGGATATCCAACATGTTGGATTTATTTGGCCCGATTTCTTCTCGTGTGTGGTGTCCCCCGAGGACAAACAATCATGCAGCCTGTGGACTGTGGCGTGTAGCCAATCAGAAAGCGAGGTGACGAGGCGGTGAGGAAGTAACGGGAAACAAAATCTAAACAGCCGGCGTATATAATATAACAAATATAACAAATACAAATAAAGTCGATGGGCATTACTACATCCACAACTGCAGTCCACCAGAGTACATGGAAACGAATATATTAACGTTTATTTCAACGGTTATTAATCTGTGTAGTACGTAACAACATTTCTATGAGATAAAACAACAACTTATCTCCATATTATGATATAGCAAGTAATAGTCCATGTTCGTGTTGTCTCCACCTCTTTGACCATCGCCTTTTCTTGTTTTTCTTATGTTTTTTTTCCGTTAAAAACAAAGCACAAACTATGGCCACTGCACCCTCTTCGTCCGCCATAATTGTTTACTCTAAAGTCACGTTTGATTTTGAGGGATTTTGCAAGATTTCCCGTCTGACCTGGGAATGCTCTGGAGTCAAATCGGTTCGTGTGTGATGTGTTGATATTGCCGTGTGACTGCACACCACACACGGAACGACCAAAACTGTTAGACCCGTGATTTTTTATCGCCGTGTGTGGGGTCTCTCAGGTTTGGAAAATCGGCTGACAATTTTAAAATCGTCCCGTGTGAACCAAGCCTTACACAGAAGAGAGCTGGAGGGAAATGAAGAGCAAACTGACACATTTAATGAATATCTTGGTTTTCTTTGGAGGGATGGATTCTCCTCAGGGAGATTTTATTATGAAGTTCAGCTAAAGGAAGAAACTAACCGTTTTATTGGGAGTGGCTAAGGAAACCTTTAAAAGGAAGTGCTGGATCAGCCAGAGTCCTAAGGATGGACACTGGACTGTGAGTCTGAGAGATGGGAAGTGTTGGTCTCATGAGTTTTCATATGCTCTTTCTTGGAGTGTGAACCCCCGAGGGTTTGGTGTGTTTGTGTATTATCATCTCCTTTTATGATGTGGGGTCCATGTCTCATATTTACTTCACTATCAGTTGTTTGATGAAAAACTCTATCCATTTGTTTGTTTGGGATATGTGTGAAAGATGAAACTGAATTTACATCAAGTAATATGCAAAGAAATTCAATTTCAAAAGTGTAACAGCAATAAATATGAAATATTATTTACACTACCAGTAAAAGGGTGGTTTATGTCCCGCATTATCTTAAAAATGTTTTGATTTAAAGACTACACATGAAGTTGGGCGGTAGCTAATTACTGAATTACTTGAAACGTGATATGCTGTCACTCATGGTACTTACAAGATGGTTAACATCAGAAAAAGTACTTGATACTGAGAAAAAGAGCTGGTACTTCACAGAATCAAGCGATGTCATGTTTTAAAACCAAATACATGCTAAAATTAATTTACAGATATCTGGAAACTATTAGGATTTAGTCATTTTATTTTATTTTACTTTATTTGTTAAAATGGTAATTAGTTAAATTAGTAATCAATAATTAATAGATAAAAAAAGGAACACACGTTTTTGAAGAGACAGAAAAAGCTTTTGAAGAAAAAAAAAATCTTAGGACGTTATCTCGGGAAGGAGACTATTTAATAGCCTTCCTGCAGGTTATTTTAAGAAATCAAATAGGAAGAGACATGCTAAAGCACTTCTGTCCTGTAGAGGGCGTTCATGTTTGTATCTACAGTGAAAGATTATTTCTGTTAGTCATTAAAATGACATTAAATCTGATTAGAAATCAAGTCAACACCAGATTTAAATTTGTTAAGTATTAACTAGTATAATGGGAGGGACTGTGTAATCTTAAGACGTTTATGATAAGAGAAAGTAAAACTAAAACGGGGATAGTCTCTGTATGATCTCTTGTATCATCTTATTTATTCACACTCTTGAATTAAAGGTAAGTCATGGCAGAACTGAGAAATACTTATACATAAACTTCTACAAGTCTACATTGATTTTCTGAATTTATACATTCTGGTTATGTGTAAAATAAAGAAAACACATGCATGTTAACACACAGTTCTGTGAGTTTTCTGATTATAATACACACTATTTTTTTATGTTTTTCCTTTTAGCTTCTGTGTCCTTCAGAGATGAAGTTTATTTGTTTGACCGTCTTGATTATTTGTGGAATTACTGATTCAAGATCAGGTAATTATTTGTATTCAAGCATGTTCATGTGTAAAAGAAAGCTGAAGAGAGATCTAATAAGTAACTTTTATAAGGGCCAATGTACAATCAGCCGGTCATAGTCCAACTGAAGGAGTTTATTTTGCATTCATACCAGGTTTACTGTACATCATGCAGCTTAATACACAAACACTTGTTAAATAAACAAAGATTAAAAAACTTATTTGTTATTTTGTAGAAACTACACTGCAAAAACAAAATACATGCATATAGAAAACAAGGTTTCTAGGATGAGCGGTCAGTTATATTATGTTGTTGTGGATAACGATCATTATCCAGAAATATTTGACCACAGAATGACTAGATTTACCAATCAGAAGCAAGTATTCCAAAGAGCCATGTAATAAGTAATCAAATCAGTGTTTTATGTAGTTTAACGTAGTGTATGAATCCTCAGCTGAACTCATGCAGAGCTGAGTTTTTTGTGGGGAAATAACATGCTGCTTTACATGGAAACATTTTTTAAGGGAAAATGTTGATTTGTTTCTGGTGCAGGATTATCAAACCAGATGTAATTTACTGTGAAATAAGAAGAGCATTCTAAAAGAGCATTCTGTAGAATAAACATACTGTCTATAGCTAAATGTTTAAGTGGTATAGATTTAAAGGCCAAAAAATACCATAAAAGTATCAGACTATAATAGCCTTTTGTTAAGAACAGACCCAAATTCAGTTGTCATTATATGTCTACTGTTGCTGTTAAATATGATGTCCCGGTTTCACAGACAGGGCTTAGATTAAGCCAGGATTAGGCCATAGTTCAGTTAGGACATTTAAGTAATTTTTATTAATATGCTTTGGACAAAAACATTACAGGTGTACCTCTTGAGATGAAATCAAGGCATTGATATATTTTAAGGAAGGTTGGGCAAGTTGATGCATTATTATTGCATTAACACATAAACTAATTAAAGCTAACAATTATTTTATCGCACGTTAACAGTTTTTTTTTAAATTCATATTAGTAAGAAAGTCCATTGCTCATTGGCTCTGAATACACATACAGACAAACCATGTGTAACAGAAGGAGTGGGATGTTGATCAGTACTGACATGGAAGGGTCGTCATCAACCAATGAGAGCATTTTGGGAGGGCCTGACAGCAGCAGTGCTCACATCAACTGCACTCCCCATAAAATGATTTGGTTAAGCATCACCAGCAAACCACTGTTCACTGTTAACAGAAAAGTGTGCAGCGTGCTCGTAATCACGAATTCAAAAGTAGGAAAAGGAACATTTCCAATAGCACGTGAAGACAGCAGAGATACACAATGTAACTCATAAAAAGACAGTAGAAATCATTATAATCAGTAATTAAATGCCCACTGGATGGAACAAATGCCTTGTTTGTAATGTGTTTTGTTTATTGTGTCTTGTCGCGCTTGGACTCTGCATCACAGTATGTTAAGTGGCATAACATTTCCATCACACACTTGAAGAATTTGGCCAAACACAACGCACTGGATAGCTGGCCAATCAGAGCACACCTCACTTTTCAGACCGATGAGCTTTATAAAAATGTACGCGTTTTAGAAAGGCGGGGCATGGTGGAGCAACAATAATTTACATTATGTGGAAAATAATGTGTTTATTTTTTAACCTTAAACTGCATAGAAACATTGCATTACACCAAATAGAAAAGATAATGTTCTTTTTAGCAACATCATGGAATCATGCTGCACGTATCAGAAGTTCTGCTCTCCATTCACTACATGCATACTGAGTCCCTACGCGTCCACACAAGCACTCGCCCATCAAGTGTTGTCCCACGCCACACTTTGCTGCATTTGGTCCCACGGGAGAGAAGGTCTCTACTTGAAATGTGCCTTTTATAATATTATGATGGAGGCTCTGGGCTCTGAGCATAACTTCTTTTTCTATAACAAATGTTTACAATAAATTTTAGCTGTTACTTTGTAAAAGGAATACTGCTGTAAAAAAAGCACCTTATTTGTTTAAAGTTCCCAAACTAAATGTTGTAGCACTTTTGTTCATATAGCAGTACTTTTAAATGAAAAAAGTGCACAATACACTACTTTTGAATTTATTATTGAATTTTGAGCATAACAATGTGATTAATTGCAATTAATAGGAGAACATCATACAATTAATCGCGATTAAAACTTCTAACCATTGCCCTGCAATTACTTTAAGATTAGTCAGTGAAAGTTTATTTCAGTTAAAACAGCTCAGACTTACACTTTAGTCTGGGACTAGGCTTAAGTCTTGACTCTGAAACTGGGTGACTGTGTTGTGATAAGTTTAAATGTGAGAACCAACAATGAGTGGTGTCAATGACCTGGAAAAATACTGATTGACGTACCAAGTTCTGGAACACTTTTATATTTTTTGTCCTTTTGAAAGTTGACTCTCCCTCATAACTGTCCGGCAATGTATTGGGCCATTATCGGCATTAACGTGCTGCGTTAACGTGAGACTCTTATCGGGCGATAAAAAAATATCGCCGTTAATCTATTCTCAAAGTTGGGTTGGGAGCTGGGTCTATACTAAGCAAGCTATGATGACTTTCACCTTGATATTTTATATAACCGACTGGCTGAGGAGAGCCTAAAAAGATGCTCAGGACAGTTGACGGGCCACTGCTGCGCATCGTCACGAAAGCTTATCTTTTTCACATGTTTTTAAGACTTACCGCTTGTCGATTTAAACATTAAAGCATCCAAACACAAGACGTGGAAAAGCTGAACAGAGTAGCTGGTTACTCGCACGCTGTGTTTGGTGCAGAGAGAGAGCCGCGTATCACGGACAGCGACACTGAACCAAGCTCACTTCTGCAAAGTTCTCTTTTGGAAACAGGAGATGAGCCTCTTTTCTAATGCACCACCTAGCTTGATAAGCCCCTTCTCAAAGACTTACTGTTTGTCAATTTTTATAGGTAACACACATATTCTGAATGCCTTTGGCAGAATTCTAATGAGCCATTTAATCTAGATTAATCTAGATTAATTTCAAGATCACAGTGAGATTAGATTAGATCTAGATTAAACAAATTAATCTATGCCCACCACTAGTTTAAACATTTTGTAAAATATATTTTTTTTTGTAGAAAGACATATAGTTTTGGAACAGCATGTGGGGGAGCAAGTTTTGACACCTCAAAACTTAGACAATCTTTAGGACTGTATAAATTAAATGTGTTTTTTTCTCTTATAACAGAGCAGTATGAAGTTGTGGGACCTGCAGATCCAGTAATTGCTTTAGCTGGTGAAGATGTGATTCTGCCCTGTTCAGTTAAACCCAGCATCAGTGTTGTAGACATGAGAGTGGAGTGGTTTAGATCTGATCTGATAGACTCAGTAGTGTATCTCTATGAGGATCATGACGACAGAAACGCAGAGCAGACAGAGTTCTACAGAGGGAGAACAAAACTGAATCATGAAGAATTACAGAGCGGAAACGCATCACTCAAACTCTCATCTGTCCAAGTCTCTGATGAAGGACGTTACAAGTGTTTTATTCAGTCCAAATCCTGGTATGATGACGCTACTGTTGATCTCAATGTTGAAGGTGAGTAAACCAATGAAAATAAACATTTAATGATTTAAGACATGAAGCTTTGGTGTAGGGGTCAGTTGTAAAGGTGTCCATAAGGGCATAGAAATATCATGTTTAGCAGACTGTCATAACACTATTATGGTTTACTCCTGCTGAACTCACAAAATTTGATGACGTTTAAAGGGGGGGTGAAATGCTCGTTTTCACTCAATATCATGTTAATCTTGAGTACCTATAGAGTAGTACTGCATCCTTCATAACTCCAAAAAGTATTTAGTTTTATTATATTCATAAGAAAGATAGTCTGTACCGATTTTTCCCGGAAAAACACGAGCGCCTGGAGGCGTGACGTGTGGGCGGAGCTAAAGAATCACGAGCGCCAGTTGCGTTGAGAGCGTTTGGAAGCTGTGACAGCTGTGAAGGCTGAAACTGAACGAGAGCAGCAGCAGCAAGGACTCGCTCCGAGCGGGGCTCGAACCCGGGTCTCCGATGGGAGGCGGACGCACTAACAAGGAGGCAGAGATATTTGAAGCAGTTTTACTCACCGCCTGTGGTTCCAACACACAATCGTGACCCTTTTTCGTTGGGATTGCATCATCCTTAAGAAATAAACGATACGCAAATCCGTCGTCAAACTGGGCTTTGTCTGTAAAACAAGCATTTTAGAAATGCAGGGAACAAACACAAATACTTGCACAACTCCCTTGATGCTCTGTAAAAATAAACTCCATCCACTGGTCCCTTAATGCTGTTTTTTCTTTGGTAATCTGTGCAGGGTTGTCTTGCCCTGGCAACCAAAAACACACTCCTTTTGTGACATATCGCGACGCTCTCGCTCTGATCAGTGATTGTCTGTGCACAGCCTCTCAGTGCTCTGCTATACGGGAGCGCGCGCTCTTCTGGCAGAAGTGCCCTCAGGACCCATATAAGTAAATTCCGCTCCATCTAACATCACACAGACCCATACTCGAAAAAAACTTTGCTCATCATCACTTCGACACGGCATTAGATCTGGCTTTTGTTCACACACAAATTATTTTGAACAAATTAATTTGAATGCATGTGGGTCAAAGACGAAAAAGTGTTTAAGCATAAAAAAGTGTAATACTGCTTTAAATTGTTGTAGCCCCCCCCCCCCAATTATTTAATTGCAATTTTGTTTTTGTTTTTCTGAGCAGAAAATAAATATCATACATTTTCCCCTGATTTACAGAAGACACCCAGTAAAATGTCATTCAGTGTAACAATCTTGTCAGGCATATTTACAAAAATCTTTTTATGACATATTAAAAGACTAATTACTTTCAGCCCAAATACTAATGAGTTGTAATTTTACATATTTAACATTTGCCACTATCCTAGGTTTTGCCCATTTGTCAGGAAGAATTTTTTAATAATTTAAAACACATTAAAATTTAGCATGCTCCATTATTTTTTTTTAGATATTTTAATATGTACACGTCAGAATAAGCATGTTGTTTGAATTTTTGCATAAATATTGTGTTACACTGAATGACAATGTAACATTATTACAACCAAATTTTACATTTTATTCTCTAAAAACTTAGTTGAAACCTTAAAAGTAGACATTTTACTTACATTTAAAGGTGCCATCTGTAATGTTTGGCAAAAAAAATCAAGTCATACTCCACATTCCATACCAGATGGGGGCAGTATGCCTCAATAAAGTTAATTGGTCTACTCTAGAGTAACAAACGAGAAACGGCATAGTCTCTATGCTCCGCCCCTACTTTCACAACAACACTACAGCCATAGCCGAAGCCTAACTGTGCGTTCACACCGCCGGCGTCTAGAGTGTCAAAAATCATTCTTGCCGCTCTGCTCACGACGCTGCAGAAAGATTTGTGAGCGCTCAGACGCTCTGACGTAGATCGAATGCTTATTTTGTATTTAAAGCGGCCGCAAAGCAAACAAGCTTGTTGATCTCGTGCAGACTAACCACAAGGAGTTATAACCTCATTAAATATTTTTGTGGACGAAATATTAGGATCCTTTACTTAAAATGAACAATCTCAGACACCTTGGTCCACGTATCACTTTTAATTAATTTTTTTATGTCCCTGTAGGCAAACAGGGACACATCATAGATTAATACAAACGCTAAACAGCAATAATCAACCTGTCCTTTATTCTGCTTGAGAACTAATGTGCCAACTCTCAAGCATTCACCGTGAGACACACGCAATTGACTCTTTTCACATGCTTTCACACCACACATACATTTTTTCACGCACAGAAAAACCAAGAAGCAAAGAGGACACGGAGACCAACAGTCTAGACAGAGCAGGTTAGTTATGATGCATAGGGCTGTGCAAAAAATCGAATGCGATTTTCATGCACCTCTCATCAGTAAAGACGCTCCTGTAATTAGAAGTATATCTCCAGCCTGTGCGTTCAGATCAGGGTTGCCAGGTTTTCACAACAAATCCTCCCCAGTTGCTTCTTAAAACTAGTCCAAAACTAGCCCTATCGCGTTTCCGGGAGGTTCCCCGATAAAAATTGCTTCCCGGGGTTAAAATATACATTTTTGGGAAGGGTTTCCCTGGTAAAATTAGCATTTTAGGGGCTAAATATCACGTTATTGGTATTGGGATTGCTTCAAACCGCGGACATGAAAAACAACCGCAGACTTGGCAACACTGGTTCAGGTGGAGCGGCAGTTACTGCACAGAGCCTTAGTCTACCGACAACTAACACAAAATCGCTTTCAAAATCGGCAAAGAATCACCTGCGATTTAAACATCGATGTTGTGTAGATTGTCAGTGAATTACGGCTCCGTGTAGTAAATGCCAACCAGTGTTGCCAAGTCTGTGGTGGTTGTTTTTCATGGCCGCTGGTCACAGCGACCCCAATACAAATAACGTGATATTTAGCCCCCAAAATGCGAATTATACCAAGGCAACCCTGCTAAAAAACCTATATTTTAACCCCGGGAAGCAATTTTTTATTGGGGAACCTTCCGGAAGCTAGATTGGGCTAGTTTTGAGAAGCAACTGGGCAGGATTTGTTGTGAAAACCTGGCAATCCTTATCTGAACACACGTGCTGGAGATATACTCCTAATTACAGGAGCGTCTTTACTGATGAGATGTACATGAGTAAAGACATGCACATCCCTATATAATAAAATGGGTAACGTTAAGTTATAGCTAGCTAATTATCAAACGCAGCTACGGTTAGCCATCGCTAACATTAGCACGTTTATCGAACAGCCTTCGTTACATTTCTATGTTATAACTTCCCGAAAATAAATACACAAACATATAAAACAAACTTCTAGCGAAATACTAACAGCATCTAACTTGCAAATTCGGAGTCGAACCTCATTTCTTTCAGGTCCATCAGTTGTCTCCAGCGATTAAAAGCAGTGCCGATGTTTACTCTGGTATTCTTATCGGATTTGATTTGTAATTCCGAGCGCGGTTGTTTCCCTGTAGCGGGTGTTGGTCTCTTGCCAAGGGCTTCAGCTATTCTTCCGCTCTCTTCTCTGAACTGAAAGTAGTGGGCTGTACTTTCCACACGATTGACTCAGGTTGATATCTCTGCAGCACTATAACTTGACATTTTTTTAATGACATCATCGCCCTTATTTCTTCTCATTCTTTTGATGCCTGTAGGTCATGTTATGGATATTTTTACCTCAATTTCTGCATATGGCACCTTTAATGTGCTTTCTTTGGACACAAAATCACTTTTGTACATTTCTTTCGATGCGGACATCTTAACATCTTTGACCCATGTACAAAACCTCCATATATTTTGCAGATTTCAAGTCAACTTAAATTAATAGCAAAAAATGTGATATCATATCAACATCAAGAGATTAATTGTTTAAGGGAAACAGATCAGTTTAGCTCAAAGGGAATAATTAACGAGCTGTGTAGCATCAACTCTACATGGATATTAATATCCAAAATTTAGTGAAAACACAATTAATTAGAACCGTGATAAGATTGGCAGTTTAAGACATTAACTTGTAGGACACAAATAACAAGATACTTCTCTTTTCAATGTAAATAAGGCTTTGTTGGATAAATCTAAGACATCTAAACTAATCTAACACATAGAAATGCACTCATACATTCACACAAGTTGCAGAAAGAGAGTAAGTGAGAAAATAATGAGTTTAAGAGAGTGAAAATGTGAAATCCCTAGTTTATAGAAATATATGAAATTTCTTAGATCTGAACAATCATCAGTCGTTTAAATAACGAGTTTCTCAGAGCGAGGCTATTAAGCTTCATATTAAATGCACCAGTTCAGCTAGAATCTGCAGGTACTTGAGTTGGTTGTTTAGGGGGTTTCCTTGTTGTCATCATTGCAGAAAGGGAGTTTCCCAAGGTTGCTGATTGGCTGGAAGTTCCATAGTCATAAAAGTGGCATCTTGGGAAGCCAATGGTCGGGTGTTTGCTGACGATGCAGAGTTGTGGGCTGGTTGAAGTTTTGAGGCGATCATGAGGTGAACTCGGAGACACAGCGTTGTGGCAATTCTTAACTCAGAACATGAAACGCTTAACGAAAAAAGAAAAGAAACTAAATTAAAAGAAAGAAAAGGGTAAAGTTTGACGAGACTAGGTGCACTGTAAACAAATGTAAGTTGAGAAAACTTAAAAGTTTTTTTAAAAGAATTTTAGCTTTCTCTACTTTTTGTTGTAGCGTTACTGTTCTCATCTAACATGAAACAGAAAGCTAAACTCGTTCCTTCAAAATGTTTTCCTCCAATGAACAGGCGATGTGTTGTACTTGGCAGGTAATTTTAATGAAGAAAAGGTAAAACTGAAATAACAAACACATAACAAAATACAAATAAGTAAACAAAAATATATTCAGCACAAAACAAATAATAATTACTCCTTAATTGGGTCTTAAGTTATTAAATTAAATATACTCACTGACGATGCCCCATGAACAAACAAAAGATGGATTGATAGAGATGGCATTAACTACAACATGTGCTTCCTCAACATGACTGCAACAAAGCACAACAGGAAATGATATCACTCACAGGAAATCTAAATTACAAAATAAAACACACACCTTCAAAATAAAGGCATTCTACATTAAACAGTCTCTTGTAACTTTCTTAATTTACACCACTCTCCCCGCCTGGCATCTGCAAGAGGCCATATGTACTTTAAACTAAACCACCTCTGACTCCAAGAGTAGAACAACCTCAGAGACTGGTCTCAGGTAAGTCCTGGGGGGTTGGTGGGAGGCCACCTTTACTTCCACTTTCCTAACCAGCCCATCATCACTCTGAAAAGCCTTTGCTATTACTCCGATTGACCATTCATGCCTTCTTGCTTGTTTGTTCTTTAGCAGCACTATGTCTCCATCCTTGAGATTTGGCTTTTTGGTATGCCACTTTTGTCTGATCTGAAGTGTATTCAAGTACTCAAGCCTCCATCTTGCCCAGAACATGTCTGCTAATGCCTGAACTTTTTTCCATTCCAGTTTCAATAGATTGGCATTCGAGAAGTTCCCAGAAGGAATTGGTGGAGTCCCAATCTTCTGCGTAAGCAGCATTGCTGGAGTAAGTATTAGAGGCGCTTCCGGGTCTGAGGAGACTGGTATCAATGGCCTAGAGTTAATCATGGCCATTACCTCTGCCATCAAAGTGCAAAGGACTTCATGGGTAATCTTCGACCTCCCTTCTTGGAGCAACATTGAATCCAGGATACGCCGTGCTGTTCCTATCATGCGCTCCCAACTGCCTCCCATGTTAGACGCATGCGGGGGGTTAAAGACCCATGTGCACCTTTGACTGAGTAGGTATGCATTGACACTGTCCTCTTGAGCGTCTGGGGAAAGCTTTAATTTGTTGGTAGCCCCAACAAAATTTGTCCCGCGATCTGACCTAATCTGCTTTGCTGGTCCCCTGATCGAGAAAAACCTGCGGAGGGCATTTATGCAGCTTGAAGCAGTCATCGACTCAATCACCTCCAAATGGACAGCTCTAGTGGACATACAAGTGAACAATATCGCCCACCTCTTGCTGTTGGCACTTCCACCTCTGGTCCGACATGCTACGACTTCCCAAGGCCCAAACATGTCCAGCCCTACATAGGTAAATGGAGGCTCTTGCTGCAGGCGCTCTGTGGGGAGGTCCGCCATCTGCTGCTGTTCCAACCTGCCACGCAATTTTCTGCATGTCACACATTTGTAGATAAGGCTGTTGATGGCTCATTTTGCTCCCACTATCCATAGGCCACTTCCACGCACAGCGCCTTCTGTGAAGTGCCTTCCCTGGTGTTTAACCTGTTCGTGGTGATGGCGAATAAGTAACACAGCAAGATGATGCTTGCCAGGGATAAGGATGGGATGAGTCTCATCCGCAGGTAGGTTTGAATGGGTAATGCGTCCTCCTACAGGTAGCAGACCCTCTTTGTCCCTCACTGGATGTAACTTCTTTAGAGGACTACTCCCAGGTAAGTCTTGTTTGCTTTCAAGGCATGTCATCTCTTCTGCGTGAACCTCGCATTGTACACTCTTTATGATGACGTGTTCTGCCTTGGTTAACTCAGCACTTGTAATGCCTTTCTTGCAGTAGTGCCATCCAACACATTCTGCATCATGCGCTGGTTTGTGTAGGCTTCGTGCCACATGTAACAGTCGAGCTACAGCTCGTCACTCGACTCCATGACGAAAAGCATTCAAAACGCTTGGTGTCCAGTTGTTCTCCTGAGACCTTTGTCAAAAGCGCTGTGACCTTTGGGTGAAGTTCCACATCCGAGTCTGGACCAGTTCAAAGGCCATAATGTCCGTTGATGACTTCTCAGGTTCCAATAAAAATCTCGGTCCCATCAACCAACTGGTTCCTTGCAACTGACTTGCAGGCACAGATCTTGAGCCGAGATCGGCTGGATTGTTTTCGGTGGCTACATATCTCCACTGACTTGGATGGCTGGACTGTCTGATGCGTTGCACGCGGTTATTCACATATACATAGAACCTTCGAGATTCATTAGTTATATATCCCAACACAACCTTACTGTCTGTGAAGAATGTGATCCTGTCCAACTTAAGCCCTATTTCCTCTCTGATCTGGTCTGCAATTTCTATGGCCAACACTGCAGCACAGAGTTCTAGTCCCGCAATGGTAAGCTCTGCCAGAGGTGCCAGTGTGGCCTTGCCAAGTACGAAGCTGACTTCTGTGTGACCTTCATCAGTTTCCACCTTTAAGTAGGCAACTGCTGCAATTGCATTTACCGAGGCGTCACAAAAGACGCATAGCTCTGTAGCTTTGGCCCTGGTCAGTGAACATGTAGAATAGGTGCGACTGATGTTCAGATGATTAAGACCTTGCAGTGAGTCCTGCCACTGTTGCCACTTATCAAATTTATCCAGAGGCAGGGGACTGTCCCAATCTGTACCTTGAGACACTAGTTCTCGTAGAAGGAGCCTCCCCTCGACCATCACAGGCGCAAGGAAGCCTAAAGGATCAAACACGCTGTTGATGGTCGAGAGCACGCCTCTGCGCGTGAAGGGTTTCTGAGGCTCTGGAATGTTAAAGGTGAATGTTTCCCTTGCCCTATCCCAGGCTACACCCAGACTGCGCTGGATGGGTAAGTCGTCAACTGCAAGGTCCAGAGTCTCCAAGCCCCTGGCTCGATCTTCTTTAGGAAAGGCATTTATAACATCGACCTTGTTTGATGTGATCTTGTGGAGCTTTATGTTGTAACCTGCTATCAGATTTTGGGCTCTCTTTAGAACATCAACTGCTTTAACCTCAGTCGGAAAAGACCGTAAGGCGTCATCCACATAGAAGTCTTTCTTAATGAATTCACAGACATCCCTGCCGAAATCCTTCTCTCCCTCCTGTGCAGCTCTCCTCAACCCGTAGGTTGCAACAGCAGGTGATGGGGAGTTTCCAAACACATGGACCATCATTCGGTAATCCACCACTTCACTTTCAGGGTTGTTGTCCTTGAACCACAGAAAGCGCAAAACATCTCGATGCTCTTCCTGGACCAGAAAGCAATAAAACATTTGCCTAACGTCCGCAGTTATGGCTACTGGTTCCTTCCTGAACCTAAGAAGAACTCCCAGAAGACCATTGTTGAGATTGGGGCCCTGAAGCAAGACCTCGTTCAGTGAGACACCCTCAAAGCGAGCACTTGAGTCAAAAACTACCCTGATTTTACCGGGCTTATGTGGGTGGTAGACTCCAAAAATGGGAAGGTACCACACCTCCCTTCCCTCTGATGGTGGTGCCAACTCTGCATGGTTGTTATCCAAAATCGCTTGCATAAACTCCAGGAAGTCTTCCTTCATGCTGGGTCTCTTCTGGAAAGCTCGCTGTAATGACATAAGCCGTTGGTGTGCCTGGCGCCTGTTGTTAGGGAGTGGCTTCCTCGGGTTTCGGAAGGGCAAGGGTGCCACCCAGCTGCCACTTTCATCCTTTACAAACCCCTTGTCCATTAGCTGTAGGAAGGTCAAGTCGTCGATTAAAGGTGCTAACTGATTATCTTTTCAGTCCTTTGGAAGATTGTTGCACCAAGGAGGTCCTCTTGCTGCTCCAGAGAATGAGGCCAAGGTAAGGAGATGTTCTGATGAAGAGACTGACATAAATCCTCCTTAACTTTGACAAGGTTCTCACAAGGAAGCATATAACTGGGACCACCATTGTCCATGATACATGTTTTAAATGTGTTTACTTCTGTAGGGGTGTGGGCTCCACCCAGGCAGATGTCACCGACAATGACCCAGCCGAGATCATGCTTCTGGGCAAATGGAGCATTGTCTGGGCCATTAAACTGCCGACGAACCTTGTGGACCTGGAGAATGTACCTCCCTAACAGGAGCAAGATGTCTGCAGCGTCATCGAGAGCGGGTATTTGGTCAACTATAGATCGCATGTGGCTGTGGTGGTACGCTGCTTCTGGGGTTGGGATTTCTGCTTGACTGTTTGAGACATTATTACACACTATTAGAGTTGGAAGGGCGATACTTAGCTCTCCTGTGAGTGGCTCAACCATGAAACCATGAGCTCTTCTACTAGTCACCTTGACAACTCCAGCACATGTAGTCAGGATGTATGGAATTCGTGGTCCTTGTATTTGAAAGGAGTCAAAGAATTCCGTCTAGGCCAATGAGACGTTACTCTGATCATCTAAGATCCTTTTACTCTTCTCTGGTTGACCTTCAGGATAAACATTAACCAGACATATCTTCGAGCACGACTTTCCTCTGAAGCCTTTACCACAAACTTTTGTACACAGTGGTTTAGCCTCTAGGATTTGTTCATCATTGGGTGTGGTGACTGGCTCCCCGCCATGAACCTTCGAAGGACTCTTTTCTTTGGAACCTTTTTGCTCCTTGTAAGATATCAGATCCTTTGACTCTCTTAGAACAGGGCCAAAGTGCATAGCAGCCACAAGACGTTCACTTCCGCACTCTGCGCATTTTATAGAAGCGCCACATTCCTTGGCCTGATGGGAGATTGAAGCACAACAGCGAAAACACACTCCCTTATCCCTGAGGAATTTCTTCCTGTCATCCAAGAGCATAGCTCGAAAGCTCTTGCACTTCTTAAGTGCATGTGGTTTTTTATGTATGGGACATAGCATGTTCACGTCTTCTGTTTGGTTCTCCTCTCTATCCGTAGTCGTTTCCTCGTTGCTCACACTTGTCTTGTGCACAGAAACAGGATTCTTGTAATTGAGATTCCCCATTCTCTCCTTACTCAGGGCTGGTGCAACTGTAACATAAAAACTTGGATCGTTTCTTGCCCTGGCTTGTCTCCTTACAAAATCAGAGAAGACTGAAAATGGTGGGAAATGTACCCTGTGATCTTCCTTATATTTTGATCCTACTGTCATCCACTTATCCTGTAAATGGAAGGGCAATTTTTCTACAATGGGACTTACACCTCTTGCCGTGTCCAGATAAGCTAATCCTTGGAGATAACCATCTTCCTTAGCAGCTTCAAGTTCACACAGTAAATCCCCAAGTTCTCAAAGTCTGTGGTTATCATGGTTGCCTATTCTTGGGAAGTTGTCCAGTTTTGCGAACAAAGCCTTCTCTATGGCTTCTGGAGCTCCATAAAGTTCATCCAGTCTTTCCCAAATGTGGTTGAGACCCACCAATGGTTGACGGACATTGGCAGCTTTCATCCTGCGAGCCTGATAACTCGATTCGGGACCTAGCCATTTTATGAGCAGGTCAATTTGTTTGTGGGCAGAGATATCAAGTCCCTTCACAACACTTATAAATGTTGACTTCCAGCCAAGGAAGTTTTCTGGCCGATCATCAAATTTGGTCAAACCCCCTGAAACCAGCTGACTTCTTATTAAGAACTTAGCCAAGTCTGATGTATTGCTATTTAGGTCCTGACTAGGAGAGGGATTAGGAGTATAGTGGCTGAACACTTACTGCTTTTTATGATTGGAGGTATCAACTTTGATTTTTTTTTTTTTTTTTGATGTAGGCTTTGGATTTGCTGACTGGAACACTGCTGGCTATTTAGCTTAGGGGTATGTTGGTAGCTATCTGGCTGACATAACTCAGAGTGATGGAGATGTTCCTGATGTGGGCTTGAGTGTTTTAGCATCTCACAATCTCTATAAGAGTGGTGTGGTTTAAGACTGAGGGTCTCAAATGCTTTACAAATGGATCCGCCTTCTTTATCCAACGTCAACAGGGCAGATGGCCTCTGTTGGCTTATATCAAACTGCTCATCTGGGCAAAATTCATCCCTTTGTGAGTGCCTTTCCACATATTCACTCACTTTGTCTTGTGGACTTTGCGATGGTAATGACTCAATGTCCCACTGGCTCCCGTGAGAGCTTAATTCAACAGCAGCATTTTCCATGACAATGGCCTTCGCTATAGCTGCCTCTGCTTCTGCTTCCTGCTTGAGCAGGAATTCTGCCTCTAGACAAGCTTTTTCAATTTTAATGTTCATTTCCCTTCTGATGAAGGAGGCTCTGGCTTTCGCTGCTTCCGCCTCTGCCCATGACGTAGCAGCTGCCACGCTGACCACAGATCAGTGAGAACGTGTAGATCGACGTGCACTAGATGTCGTGTGTGATTTTGCATCAGCGTTCTTCATATTGTTTTGTATTTTTGGGGTCTCATTAATTGAAACTTGAGACTGAGGTTCTTTCTCTGAAACCATCTTCTTCTCAGAGGACGTCATTTTACTTTACTGTTCTCATCTAACATGAAACAGCAAGCTAAACTCGTTCCTTCAAAACGTTTTCCTCCAATGAACAGGCGATGTGTTGTACTTGACAGGTAATTTTAATGAAGAAAAGGTAAAACTGAAATAACAAACACATAACAAAATACAAATAAGTAAACAAAAATATATTCAGCACAAAACAAATAATATATTACTCCTTAATTGGGTCTTAAGTTATTAAATTAAATATACTCACTGACGATGCCCCATGAACAAACAAAAGATGGATTGATAGAGATGGCATTAACTACAACATGTGCTTCCTCAACATGACTGCAACAAAGCACAACATGAAATGATCTCACTCACAGGAAATCTAAATTACAAAATAAAACACACACCTTCAAAATAAAGGCATTCTACATTAAACAGTCTCTTGTAACTTTCTTAATTACACCACAGTAACTTTGAATTGAAAGCAATAAGATGAGAAAACTCCAAAGTCTGCGGAAGATGGTTGCCTTAAACTTTTAAGTTTTCTCAACTTTTTTTACAGTGTGGCGTTCTCTTCATGGTTTTAGAGGAGCTGCTGACATGCAAACCAAAGCGTGCTGGAATGGCGCTTAAAGAATTCATGGGCAAAAAGCATGGTTAAAATGGCTGCCCACTGCTTTGGGTGTGCGTTCACTGTGTGTGTGTGTGTGTGTGTGTGTGTGTGTGTGTGTATGTGTGTTCACTGCTCTGTGTGTGTACTCTTTGGATGGGTTAAATGCAGAGCATGAATTCTGAGTATGGGTCACCATACCTGGCTGAATGTCACTTTATTATTTAAAGCGGGCTGTTGGACACATCCCAAATAGTGTCTTAACCAATTAAATACTGTCTTAGCTTGGGGTGTTTATGTCTATGTTTATCCTCCAAATACATAAAACAACATGTTACCTTATCACTCATATGGTCCAAATTTTCCTGCTGTTGCAGAGTATATTTTGGGCATGATTTCTATAACAAGAACATAATACATTTTACAAAGTACTGATTCGTATAAATGATTTACATGCTATGCATCTTTTTGACCATTAATCTTGGTTACTTGCCCCAAATTTGAAAATCTCCTTCCTAAGTCTGGATTATTAATAAGTGTTGTTTAGTGTTAATGTTAAAAGCTGTTTAAACTGTGGAGTTGGTTGGTTAGGCAGGCTTGCTTCAAACTGGCTGGTTCTAGGATCTGGACAAATTCATGACATTTATTTATTCTTTTTTTTAATGATTTTTGCTTAAAATTACAGACCTTCATCATGATATAGTACAGAACTCTTGTCAGCATGAAATTAACAAAAAGCCAGAACAAAAGCAGGTTTAAGGACAGAAAACAAGTTCACTCAGTTAATGTTTATTTGTAGCTGTTGGACGTCCTCCAGTGATCACTGTAGATGGATTTGATGATACAGGAGGGCTTCATCTACAATGTGAATCTGAAGGTTGGAACCCTGAACCTGTTCTTGAGTGGCTGAACAGTGAAGGAGTCAGCTTGAGTTCAGAAACTGCAGAGACAAGCAGAAACACAGATGGATTCAGAGTCAAACACTCTATCACTGTACATCACAGTGTCGGCAAGGTTCACTGTAGAGTGAAACTGAGACATCACATTCTGGAGACACTGATTATCGCCTCAAGTACGTACTGACAATTATTTTACATGAGGTTATTTGATGATGTAGATTAGATAAATTAATTATCAATTTAGTGCATTAAATTATTTTATTTTATCTATTATATAATTTTTAAAGTTGTATTGTACATTTAATTACAATTTATTTTCACTGCATACTTATATACTGATAACACAATGTATAATTTTTTACATTATTAATCATTTTAATCAACAATAATAAATGTTTGACTGTACACAATGTGCTCAACATAATTCACGGTTTTGTTTTGCAGATAAAAAGTTTAATCCTAGGACGACATCAATCATCTTGATTTCAGCTGTTGTTTTACTCCTTGTGATTGCTGGAATGCTGATAGCTGCATTTTTTAAAAAACACAGAAGTAACGTTCTTATTTGTTTGTTATTTAATATATTTGATTAAATAATATATTCTAGGGGTAGTCCCTGGATGGATCATGTTCTCACTGTGAGAGTGTCTTCACGAAAGTAAGAGAGGCCACCCTTGCCCCTCTAAAGAAAGTTTTATAATTGGCTGATTCTGCCTCAGTTATGGGAACTGGTGTGCTATCATAGGGACCGGTCCTACAGTACATAGCCTGATTGGAATTTTACATCAACTGGGAGAAGAGCAAGCTCTCCCCCGGGCAGAGCATCTCTGTTCTCGGTGTGTAGTTGGACTCGAACCTGTTCAACAAAAGACAGCAGTTCCACTGAAATATTTTCAGTGCTCCTGGGGCATATGGTTTCCTCAGCCATGGTCATGCCGTTGAGGTTAAAGCATATGAAACTGCTTCAGCACTGGCTTCAGACTCGAGTCCTGAGATGGTTATGTCTCTGTGGCACACGTCAGCTAGATGAGTCCCAGAGACAGATCTCCTCAGAAGACCTCGTCACCTAGATGGCCATCGGGGAAAGACCACGGGAACCAGATGAGTCCTGTGCACAGTCTGACTTTGTTGCAGCCTAAAATTAAACTGCTGGTTTCAT
Organism: Carassius gibelio; assembly: GCF_023724105.1. Lineage (NCBI taxonomy): Eukaryota > Metazoa > Chordata > Actinopteri > Cypriniformes > Cyprinidae > Carassius > Carassius gibelio. Next base: position 8,012,860 of record NC_068398.1, read on the forward strand.
CTGGCCAGAGGAGAATGGCACACTATTTCGCTTTGACATAATCTGCATTGTAAAAAGCATTGCATTGTATATAAAAAAATGTGACTTGACTTGACATTGCCTTGGTCAGATGTCAGGTAGGTGTTCCCCTAGAATAAGTGTCCAGGTGTGTTGTTGTCACAACAAATGACAGGCTAGGATGTCATAAGCATCAGACGTGCAGTCTCCGAACTCTAGACAGGGCTTTGTTTGCACTGTCAAATCAACTCCCTAGAATGGTTGGCTGTGCTATTAGCCCTGAGGCCGTTTTGACCTCTGGTTCAGGGCAAGCACATGTTGGTCCAGACTGACCACACTGCATTGGTGGCATACATCAACTATCAAGGCAGTGTCTGCTCCCATAGCATGTCACAACTTGCCTGCCACCTGAAGTCACTAGGCACCCCTAGTGTCAATAATTACCACCATGTTGAAGTGACTGACAGATAGGGAACGTCTCAGATAATGATGTAACCTCTATTATTTAATGGAGCCAACAAAACCCTTCTGCCACAATTTTGAACTGACCTCTGAAATGGCTGGGACACTTTTCTTGGCTCCTTAGTGCAAACCTGAATAAATGGATCCACACCACGCCTTTATACCCATTGGATGGGGGAGTAGCATGCAAATTACACTCACCAATTCCCATTGGCCTTTTCTGAAGTATCAGAGCTCAAGTGCAACCCCTTGTGTCAGTCATTGACTCCATGTCTCATTCAGTCCATCAGGAAACAGAGGTTACATTAGTAACTGAGATGTTTTACTAATTGCTAAGCCCACTAATAGTGTCCAACAGTGGACATACATGCAGGACTGAAGAAATGTGTCATTTTGTTCTGAAAGTCATAAAGTTATTTAAATGTTAATTTAAAGTCTCTTTTCATCCACAACATATTTTGGGTCACCATTTATTTTTCATATTTTTTAGAGACGTTTTTAATATATACATATAAATAGAGGCATGGTATTTTTTATTTAGTGCAGTCCAGTACTAAACAGTACTAGACAGTTTAGTTTAGAATAGTTGTTTACACCCCCCATCTCATAATGCGTTGTATGGCGTTCTTGAGCATCAGTAAATGTTTTCACCTTTTGTAATAGTTATGTATGAGTCCATCAGTTGTCCTCTGTGTAAAAAGATGGATTTCAATATCATACAGTCAATATTGGAAAGAGTTCAAATATGCAGAAGATACTGGAAAACCAAAGAATGTGCAGGAACTGGAGGATGTTTTTTGAAGAACAGCAGGCAGTTGAACTGCTCAGGACCAACAAGGGACTCATGAACAACTATCACAAAACAGAAAGACATGGATCATCCAGAAAATTACACATAATATTAAAATTCACTTGTATGTAAACTTTTGAATGGGGTCATTTTTATTAATTCAGTTATTATGTTGTCTTGTGGAATACATGTGAAATACATGTCTGTCATGTGAAATAGCTTATTCAGGATAAACATACCATGCAATTTTCATGATCCCTTTTATTTTGTTTCAATTATTAACATTTTGCACATTCTGCAAGGGGTATGTAAACTTATGAGCACAACTGTATATATATTTGGATTAATAATTTATTTAGTTACCATGTGTGATGTTATCTCTATTTAATGTTGTCTTATCTTGACTTTGTTTTTAATTTTCTTCAGAACTTGGTCAACTAAATAATAAGAACGGAGAAATAAAACAAGGTGAATTTGTCTTTTTAAATTATAATTTTATTATTAATGCAAAGTCTGTTTCCATCAACAAAATATCTACTCAACAGACACTGTGTATTCATTTGCTTTTTTTATATATATAGTTAGCAATAATAATAATAATAATAATAATAATAATAATTTGTTTTATTTGTAATAGTTGTTTCTTAAACATAAAAATGGCCTATATATATATTTAATATAGTTCTCTCTTGCTTTTATTCTGAATTTTCTTTAGAACATGATCAACTACTGAAAGAGAAGAGCAGAATACAAGAAGGTGAATTTATCTTTTATTTAATTATGTTAAATTTGTTATATTTTTTCATTTATTTTTTGGCATTTGTAGTTATTATTTCTCACCCATAATAGATGCATGTTTATAAAATGTACATTTAAATGATTTATTCACTTACCATGTGCAGTACTGGGGAAGTTACTTCCAAAATGTAAGACATTATGTATTACTGTCATTTTAAAGTAATTATTTACATTACAAAATTACTGTCTCTGAATTGTAATATGTTACACTACTTTTATATTACTTTTGAGTACTTTCACAAAAATAACCACATAAATATGACTAAGCATTCTAAAATGCTAAAATAGTTTATTCCTGTTCATTATCCATCAACTGAATGGTGATGTGGTATAGCATGCATAATGACAGTTAGGCATTATACAACAATTTACAACATAATGAATTGAACAGGCACAGTGAAGGTTCATGGCGCAATATCTTAGCCAGAGGGTGAAACAAAAGTAGTCTAATGTTAGTGTAGCTAATAGATTACCTATGATATTGCTGCCTATGATAAACAAGTCAATTTAGGCAAATACCAGATGGATTAAATTTATTAATTAATTAGAACATAATTAAATTAAAACATTTAGTTAGGCTACTAATAGTTACTAATTATAATACTTTCACTTACACAGTCATTCAAACAAAAAATACATTATAGAGAAAGCGTGCAAATAACAGAACATCATTACTGACTTCAGCCTAGCGCGAGTTACAAAAATAAATAAAAATAAAATCCATTCTAATCAGTGATGCTGTCTATATTTGATTAATGTATCTCTTACTTCATACGTAGGCCTACATATACAGTTTATTGTTTATAATGACCGTTCACCGGAGTGCAGAATTCACTAGCATGCATATTGAACAAAACGCCAGCATTTCAGTGGTGACTAATCTGAGCACCTCTGACTGGTCATTGCATTCATAAACTCAACAGAATCATTTGTGCTTGCAATGCGCAAGTTGACCAACGATCAAATCTGGTAAATTATGATGCCCACTATCATGACACCTATAGCCTGACACGACAAGATGCACAACCTCATTTTCTTTTCATTTTTATTCTTTTATTTTCCTTTTAATTCAATTTCACAGCACAAACCTGGCATGCATTGTGTAGTCTACTGTTAACAGAGGCTGCATATCTTCCACAACATGCTCAGCCATGATTCTCTTTATCTCTCATCTTCTACATTCTTTCTCTTCTCTGACTCTGCTTGGTCAGCTTAGTGTCAGCATGGCACCAGTCCAGGTGTTTCTTTATATCACTCAAGTTATTTCTAGGTGCAGAGAGTTTCCTTGGTGTCACAAATAGATTGTAGGCCTACTTAATTTGCCTATTACTTTCTTGTCCTTTTTTCTGACAAACTGAGAACAATAGGAGTGTGTCCATCTCGCAAATGTAGAATTTGTTTCTGCAGTCATCACAACCATTGAATTCTAGCAGTAGGAATTTTCTTTTCTTTTCTTTTTTCTTTTCTTCTGGTGCTGTAATGTCTTGCGGTGTTGATAATTTCTTGAAAAAAACTATCACAACTTAATTTCATGATAAAATGTGTTGTTGTAACATGCGTTACTGAGATTCAATTGGGTATAATATTATCAAAAATGTATTAGTAATTCGTTATATTACTGTGTTACAGCAAAAAGTATTATTGTAATGGAATTACATTTGTTTATGCCATATGTCTATTTAATGATTTCCATATTTATTCTGAATTTTCTTCAGAATGTGGTAATCTACAGGATGAGATAGGCAAAATACAACAAGGTGAGTTTATCTATTTATTATGTCACTATTAATTTAAAGTTTTGGGCTTTTTTTTTTTTTGCATTTGCATTTGTATTTGTAATGCAAAACCATATGTGCACACATGATGTTGTCTGTTTTTTTTCCCTTGCCTTTATTCTAATTTATGTACCTATGTGTGATGTTTAATGTTGTTTTCTCTTGACTTTATTCTGAATTTTTTTTTTTTTTTCAGAATACGATGAATGCAACAAGAGAATAATGCAAGGTGAATTTGTCTTTTTAAGTTAAATTTAATTATTAATTTAAAGTCTATTTTCATCCACAAAATATCTGCTTAACAGACACTTTGTATTCATATACTTTTGTGTATATCGTAGGCCTTTCTATGGTTTTTGCTATTTTTTTTAAATATAATTTCTGTTTTATTTGTAGTTTTTCCTCATTCTGAAATAATTATTGCCTATATATTTTATGAGGTTTTCTCTTACTGTTATTCTGATTTTTTTCAAGGAGAAGAGGGGAATAAAACCAGGTGAATTTATCTTTTATTATGTTTCACAGGGGTCATGAACTGAGAAACCAAAAATTCCCTTGATCTCTTGAAATACAATGCCCTCCAGAAGTATTGGAATATTAAAGACAAAATTGCTTTCTCTGCTGTGGAGTCAATATTATTATTATAATATTATTAAAACATGAATATGCGACAAAACTACAGAATAATATATTTTATTATTAGGTCTTTCGACACATATATGTTTTACCAAATAATATGGACAGCACTTTTAAAGTTCATGCCACTATTTGATGTGAGCATAAATATTGGAACAGTTGAATTTAAGGCAGATGTAAAAGATTAAAGGCTATTATTTAGTTGCAGATCTCTTGCATGCAATCAGAGCAGTGAATCTGCCACCCGTAGACATCACCAGACTCTTGGTCTTATGCTTTGAAATGCTTTTCCCCAGCCTTTATTTTTTTATTTTCTCTTGCATAATTTATTTATTTATTTATTTTATTTATTATTATAATTTTTTTTCCACAATTTCACACATTGCATTTGTTACTACATCAGAAAAAACAATAGTGTTCTATTGTGAAAAAAAAAAAAAAAATGGACTCCCAAGAAGCAATAGCTTATAAATAGGGGTCCATTCTACCACCAGCATCACCCCACACACCTGGCAAGAATTATGTGAGCGGTCCAACTTTAGATACCAGGGCAACCATTCTTTAAATTGTGGGTATTTAGAGTACAGTTATCTTAAACAGACAACATTGACAGTCCTGATACCTTTGTACCTCATTTTGAAATGATCCATGTACCAAGAGAAAGGGGTTTAATTCTCAGCCGCAAATCCCTCAGGTTTATATCTCTCCAGTAGTTGTTGCTTTAGTTTCTTTTTAAATATAGATAATGAAGCAGATTGTTTTAAATTAGTATCCAGATCATTCCATAATTGTGGACCACTGTAACATACACTAAACCTAGCAGTTGTTAAGTACCTACATTTACCTTTTAGGAGCAGTTTCCGTCTAGTGTCGTGTGTGTGAGAAGATGTATATATGGAATGAGCTCACACAATCTAATGTTTAACCTGTTAACAACATTGTACATTGTACATGCATTGTGATAAAAGTTACATTCAGGAAGCTTTAGTAGGCCATGTCTATAGAAGAGAGCATTTGTGTGAGAGTTACGTGTGGACCATGAAATAGCTCTTATGGCTTTCTTTTGTAATCTCAAGAGTTGCTCAATATAAGTAGGATAAGTGTTATTCCAAATAATATTACAATAACTCAGATGAGGCTCAAACAGAGTCCTATACAATGATAAGAGCATGTCTAATGGGAGCACATGTCTTACTTTAAAGAACAAACCCACAATTTTAGATAATTTTTTAAACAGTTCATTAATATGATCCTTAAATTTTATGAATGGATCTATATGTATTCCAAGAAATGTTATTGCATCCACTCTTTGAATAGCTCTACCATCTATGTTTAAATTAATGTCACAATCACTGAATTTATGACTACTTGATCAAAATAAAATATAAAAGGTTTTACTAATGTTTAGCGATAGTTTATTACATTTAAACCAGGTATCTATTTCTGTTAGTCTATCATTTAAGAGTTTTTCAAGATGATTCAAATATTTGTGGGATACAAACAGATTTGTGTCATCAGCAAAGTTTATATAAACAATGAACAAAAGTGGCCCCAAAATAGATCCCTGGGGAACCCCATATCCTATATTTTCCAATCCAGAATCAATACCATTTAAGGTCACATATTGCCGTCTTCCATAAACATAATCACTGAACCACTGAAGATCCACACCACTGACCCCATAATGCGACAGTTTTCCAAGTAAGATTTGAAAATCGTGTCGAATGCTTTTGAAAGGTCGAGAAAGACCCCAATACCGACTTCTTGTCTTTCAAAAGCATCATTTATTTTCTCTACAAGATCTAAAATGGCCATACTTGTGCTGCTGTTCTTCCTAAAGCCATATTGTGAGGATACTAATATGCTATTTTTATTTAAGTAATCTACAAGTCGTGAATAAACCACCCTTTCTAATACTTTAGACAAGGTTGGTAGAATTGATATGGGTCTATAGTTCTGAAAATCACTTTTATCCCCAGATTTGTATACTGGTATTATCTTTGCCACCTTAGTTTGTTTAGTAACTATGCCATGCTGTAGTGATAAATTAATTATATATGCTAAAGACTCAGCTATTTCATTCACTATAGCTTTGAGGATCATACTACAGATTCCATCAGCATCAGCTGTGTAAGAGCATTTAATTTTATAAATAATGTTAGTAACTTCCATTTTACAGGTAGGTCTAAAGTAGCAATAACTGGGATAATTACTCCTCAAGTATGCTCTATAATTGACACCCCCTGGTGGACCAAATTGTTGAGACAGTTTCTTTCCAACAGAGGCAAAATATCTATTGAACAAATCTGGTAGTGAATCTTGTATTGTAGAATTATTTGATTGGGTTGGCACGACAGTGTCAGGGATAACTGAGGATATATTACTACAGCCAAGTATCTCATTCAACTGATCCCCCGAGGTAGTTTTGAGATGATCAGAGAAGTAGCTCGCTTTGCTGTCTCGTATTAAACTAGTTAATTTATTCTTATACTGTGTATATAAGGTTTTATTATTACTATTTGGATTCTTCCTGTATTTTTTGTAGAGTTTATTCTTCTTCTGGATATAATTTAGAATTCCTTTGGTGATCCATGAATGAGCTTTTTATGTTTAATTATCCTTTCTGGAATAGTCAAGTTGATAGCATTGATTATTACATCAATTAAGAAATTATAAGCATAATTGGGGTCTGTGGCATTGTATATTTCATCCCAGCTTTTACTTTGAAGGTGTTGAATTAGATTTGCAAGTTTTTTATTATTAAGAACTTTTGCCTTCCTATTAGTACATGGATCAGATACTCTTTTTATCCAGTTTGTAAAGAACACAAATGTCAGAGCATATTACACCCGATTTACAACCAGTATTTAGCAAATTTGTTATAATATTGGAAATTTTGGAAATACTTCTCTCTGTAACACGTATGTGTTTATCAATAGTAGGATAGAATGATGAGGAGTAGAGGATATTTAAAAAATCAGTTCCCTTTATATCTTTTTTAGAAATGTCAATATTAAAGTCACCCATAATAATACTGTTTTTGTTCATCTGGTTTATACTGAAAAGGAGATTAGCAAAGTGGTTTCTAAATGTTTCATAGTCACAGTTTGGTGGTCGATATATTACTCCAATGATGATAAATGCACCACTCGCCATTTTAACATCTAGGAATAATGAATCAATGTGGTCATCATCAACTGTCAAATCATGACGCTCCTTCACAGAATAGTGAGAGTTTACATACATCCTCCAATTCTACCCTGCCTATTAACACAATACAATGAGTATCCATCTATTTTATAAATATCTAAGAGGGTTTGTTCACTCATCCATGTTTCACTACAACCGATGATATCAAAACTTTTTCCTGTGCTAGCAAGAAGTGCAACAAGATCGTTATGATGCTTTTTTAAGACTTCTAATATTTAGATGCATTACAGAAAAGGAAAAGTCATTATTTTGTTTCAGATCTTCAGGGTTGTAATAATCACAGCTTTTATTAGTAGAGGTACAGAGGTAATGTTCAAATTTCTCATATTCAGTACTACAATTTATGTCTATCACACCCATTGTTGTATACTAAAATTATATTTCGGTTGCAGAAATACATGCCATACATTAAAGCTAGGACCATACTTTTCTTTTTTTATTGAGAAAATAAAAATAAATAACCATCCATCCAAACATTCACAATGTCCAGTTACCAACTCTCCATTTAGTATGTAACTTATATTGTATAACTCCCACTGTGCCCCATTCGCGCATGATTGTCCGTAATGAACTTAGATGGGGCAATAAAACACTCATAGACATATTAATACAGTAAATGCTACTTTACCAGTCAAGTGAGGGTTGAAAGAAAAGCTTCGGCCTTGTTTGGGTCCTTGAATGACTTCTGCGCTTCGTTTGCCTTAAAGAACAGGGTAGCTGGATAAGCCATCCTGAAGCGTATGTTCCTTCTAATAAGTTCAGTGCAGCCCAAACGTCTGGAGGTACATCTGGCACAATGCGCAGTGGCCGACCCTCATACTGGAGATTCCCAAGGTGTTTCACTGCTGCCATTATCTTTAAGACGTCTCTGGAGTGTTGGAGTTTGATGACTACAGCACGCGGGCGATCCTCTTTAGTTGCTCCAATGCCCCGGTGGGCATGGTCCTTTAATGTAGCCAGTTTCAACTGTCGCTTGTTTTGGAAGTTTCTGTCTTTAGTATACTCTTCAGCAGGTGAAATTAATCTTCAATCGGATTTAAATCTGGAGATTGATTTGGGAATCTAAGACTTTACATTTCTTTGCCCTGATAAAGACCTTGACTGAACTGGCAGGTTGTTTTGGGTCATTTTCCTGTTCCAATATGAAGTGGTTTCTAATGAATTTGGTGGCATTTTCTTGAATACCCTTCTAAATTCATCCTGCTACTGCTATCAGACATTAAGTCATTACAATGAAGAGGTTATGTTCTAGAGACAGCCATGCATGCCCATACCATGACACCACCTCCACCAAGCTTTACACATGAGGTTGTATGCTTAGGATCATTTGCAGTTCCCTTTTTTCTTCACACTTTTGCTTACCAATCACTTAGATAAAGGTTAATCTTTGTCTCATTGGTCCATCAACTCAGTTCCAAAATTCTACTGCCTCACAATTGTGAATAATTTTGCCTTTCTATTTTTGGTGCTGATCAGAGGTTTGCATCTTGCTGTATAGCTTCTGTAATTCTTTGTAATTCTGTAATTCAAATTCTCCTGTGGACTGTAGATTGACAGAGCATCACTGCAGCTTTCTGGAGGTTGGTGATTTTACAGACCCGTATTTTAGGGTTAATTTTCACAGCTTTTATGATTTGTCTGTCATCAACTACTGTTGTTTTTCTCAGCCGATCAGGTCGTCGTTGATTGCTGATGTTGCCGGTAGTTTCCAAACTCTTGATTTCTCCATGCCCTTTGTTTTTGCTATAGTTCTAATTGATTTCTTTTCCTTTAGCATCCAAATTGCTTGCTTTTCTTTCAGAGTCTGCTTCCTCGTCTTCATCCTGGTTTGTGTGTGTCATCGTTGAGTGCAAGACTTAGAATGCAGAAGCAATGGATATAACTGATAAGACACATTCCCTGCTTTTAATATCTGAAGAATTAATGCAACTGGACACAGATGAACTCTAAAAGTGTTGATCTTCTTATTCGGTAAAACATCTTTGTGTTGAATCACCCAATAATAAAATGTGGCATTCTGTATTTTTGTCTAATATTCATCTTTTAATCATATTTACAGTTCCCTTTCAGTCGGTCACTCTCGACGCCACGTCGGTGACCGACGAGTATGGGATATCGCTTCGATAGACCAATCTACTTCGCAGTGTTGTGCATGAACGCGTTCATATTTTCGCCGAACGCTGAACTGAATGAATCACTTTTCATACAATGAACGTGAACGAGAGCGGGGCTCACTCTGGCAGGAATGAACAGCACGCGCAGTTCACGTTCACGCTCATTTGAAAAGTCAGGTTTTACCAAGGCATAATTTGAGCCAGAACATGTTCCGTCACCTCCGACATTGGATCCGGCACCTCCTGTGTCACTAAAATTAATTGCCTAAATGAAAAAAAAAATACTGTTTGTGTAGTGTTCAATGTTTGTGACACATGACTTGCGCGCTTGTTGTACTAGTTGAGATTGCTGTTAGCCTCGATCGTTTCATGCAGGGGAAAAATGTCAAAAAGACAGGAAAGTTTGCTTAACTTTTTCAAATACGCTGGACAGTCAGATCCTAAATCCAGCATCTGAAATTGAATGCTATGTTTGTTTATTAGAGCTATATGCTGTATAATTTTCAGTTTTCAGAGCTATTCAATTCATTTGGACAAATATAAGTCAGGAAGAGTTAGAAAAAAAAATATTAATGAATGTAAATGGCATTGTCATTGTTTACTCACTGTTTACTGTCTTTTGAGGATGCTAGAATGTGTTGTTCCAGTATTTCCCATTGAGCAGGGTAAGGTCATCTTAAGTTAAGTTGTTCAGCTGCTAGCTGTTCAATTTCTTTAGACAAATATAATCAGGAAGATTGTTTTATTATAAATGAATGTAAATGGCATTTTCATCGTTTACTCACTGTTTACTTCCTTTTGAAGGTGTGAAAATGTGTTGGTTGAGTATTGCACATTGAGCAGGGTAAGCCCAAGCTAATTTGACATTACAGTACACGACTACTTTGGTCTGGTTTACATAGTTACTGCCGTTCAGAATATGCTGGATTTTTGTCAGTAGACTGATCTTTTCCCTATGAACCTGAATATACTTTTTTTTAAGTCCTGGGTAATTTGGTTCATGCTGGCTAAATAAAAGTTTCACTGAACATACAGTATACCTTGACTGCACCTTGTATTTTCTAATTTCTACATATCATGATTACACATTATTTAAGGGGTAAATATATTCTTTATCTCAACATTATTTTTCTCCTGGCTATAATAATTGTCTCTTGTTTATTGGTACAATAATTTTTATTAGTTTTGGAGTGGCAGTGATTTGCAGCTGGTAATGGATGGTAAAGAGGTTCTATTGAGTATGATAGTGGCCTATCTTAAAAAGAATGAACTAGTTCGTTTTTAGATATGTGAACTTAGTTCATTAAAAAAAAAAAAGAACTATGAACATGAACTAGTTCATTATCATCTGTGTGAACTGAACTTTGAGCTAGTTCTTTTTAAGTATGAACTGGCACAACACTGCTACTTCAAGTGTAAACTAAACGAGCCAATACACATTGGCATGCAATTATTGCATCCAGCTTCCGCTGATCACTGCGTTCCCCCGCAGGGAACCAACTCTCTGGGGACCACCACTCCTCTTGCACCTCCGATCCAGTGGAGCAACCCACAGAACGCGCTGGGCCCTCTTCAAGGAGCGTACCAGCGGGATCCATTGGGACCCCCCCGACCGGATGTCGATCTCAGCATCGGAGGGAGAGCTGTTGGATGACGATTTGGCTGCGCTGCCGCCCTGCCGGGACAGTGGCAAAGCCTGAGTTGGATCCCGAAGTAGCAGTTATGCTTTCCCGGGCCGCCGAGAGGGTAGGGCTCGAGTGGAATCCCCCACCGCATCCCGAACCATCGCGGCTGGATGATTGGTTTCTTGGCGTGGCGTGCACTGGTTCTCAGCGCCCCACCCCAGCGCCTTTCGCTATTACATATGCGACCGCTCCAGCACTGGCTTTATAGCCGAGTCCTGAGGTGGGCGTGGAAGCGCGGCACTCACCGGGTCCAAGTTACACCGGCCTGTCGCCAAACCCTCACTCCGTGGTCAGATCTTGCATTTCTCTGGGCAGGGGGTGCCCCTAGAGCAGATCTCCAGGCATGCTGTGGTTTACACAGATGCCTCCACCACTGGCTGGGGGGCCACGTACAACGGGCATGCAGTCTCAGGGGTTTGGACGGGCCGCAGCTGCACTGGCACATCAATTGCCTAGAGTTGTTAGCAGCACACCTTGCCTTGAACCATCTCAAAGGTCTCTTACGAGGCAAGCATGTGCTGGTCCGAATGGACAACACTGCGACCATTGCGTACATGTGAGCCTTCTCGCACAGACCCTGTGCAAATTCTGGGAGGACGAGGAGCAAATGTTGCTAGTAGCGCCGTATTGGCCCACGCAGACCTGGTTCCCCGAACTAGTGCTCCTTGCGACAGCCCCTCCTTGGCCAATTCTTCTAAGGAAGGATCTACTGACTCAGAGATGGGGCTCCATTTGGCACCCGGGTCCAGACCTTTGGAAACTCCATGTCTGGTCCCTGGATGGGACGCGGATGTTCTAGGTGACTACCCCAAGAGGTAGCGAACACCATCACTTCGGCAAGAGCACCGTCTACAAGACACTCTTACGCCTTGAAGTGGAACCTGTTCGTTGAGTGGTGTTCTTCTCGCCAAGAAGACCCCCGAAGATGCCCGATTGCGGTCATGCTGTCCTTTCTGCAGCAAGGGCTGGAGCGAAGGCTGTCTCCCTCCACCCTCAAAGTCCAGGTTGCTTCTTTTCCTGTGTACCATGACGCCCGTTCAGGTTGCGAGCTCACTCAACTAGAAGTGTTGCATCCTCCTGGGCGCTGGCTCGTGGCGCCTCACTGACAGATATTTGTAGAGCTGCGGGCTGGGCGACCACAACACGTTCGCTAGGTTCTATAGCCTTCGTGTAGAGCCGGTATCCTCCTGTGTTCTCACCTCAAATGGGTAGTGGCACTGAGAGGCCCCGGTTAGTGTCGGCTTGCTTAAACTGCTCCAGAGTGTCCGTACTGTAGATCCTGTTGAGATCCTCCATCACCCCAAGCAGCTGGACGCGGCGGAACGTCCGGCGCCAGGCCTTCATGATGTATCCCTGAGAACCATGGAAGGGTGGGTTCCATATTGAGACCTAAGCGGTACTCGTATGTGTATAGTCCACGGTATAGCCTTAGAGCCCGTGTTTTCCCGGCAGACTTCTGCCTTCCCAAGAGGGTTCTTAATCACCTCAAATTTCTCCGTATACTCCTAAACGGATGCTATATGTGTATTTGCCTCCGAGACCTCCTTCGGGAAGGATGGGGCTTCCGCAGCGTCCCGGTTCCAAGCGGACCGGGTACGTTTTCCCAGTTTTATCCAGTCTCACCCAGTGAGGTAGTGCTTTGACAACGGTGAGTGGAGCTACTTGTTCTGAGACCCGGCCTACACCTAATAGGGGTGCAGGCGGCTCGCACAGGGCACTGGAAGGGGCAGCACCCATGGCGCTTTCATAGGGATCCCATATTCGTCAGTCACCGACATGGCGTCGAGAGTGACCGAAAGGGAATGCCTCAGTTACGTATGGCAACCCTCGTTCCCTGAAGGAGGGAACGGAGACGCCACGTCCCGTCGCCATGGTTGCTCTACCACCGCTGAGCTGCCGGGTCCCAGGCTCAGCTGCTCAGTGAAAAACTGGTATGCATAGCACCTGCTGCCTTCATATACTCACGCAGTGATCAGCGGCAGCTGGATGCAATAATTGCATGCCAATGTGCATTGGCTCGTTTAGTTTACACTCGAAGTAGATTGGTCTATTGAAGCGATATCCCATATTCGTCGGTCACCGACGTGGCGTCTCCGTTCCCTCCTTCAGGGAAGGAGGGTTACCATACGTAACCGAGACGATTTCTTGACTCCACAGCAAACAGAAGAATATTGTCTTAACTGTTCCATTTTTTATGGAGGGCACTGTATAAGAGGTCATTGTACTATCAAAAAAAAGTGTCAGCACTCAAAACTTTCTGGGTACTCTAAAAACAGCTTATATTGAAGCCAGTCTGTTAAATGGAATGATTATGGAATGTACAACTCTAATGATGTAATAGTGTGGCTGAACATCACCTCTACAACACCTTTGCAGTAGAGCAACGCTTGCTTCTACATCACTGCCTGTTTAGCCACGCCCACCGATTTGTGTATGAAACGTGAAAAACAATATAGAGGCGAATGCCGGTCTATTGAGTAACTGTTTTTATTGTGCTCACTATTACTTTGTCAGTTAAACAGATAGTTTGAGATGAGTATTTATGTGGTTTAACCTAAATCGCAGCAATTCCTATCTGTGAAGGATGTAGGCTGTCAAACATACACAAGCCAATCAAGTCTACAATCTGCCACAACTATTTCAAAAGAGTGTTCATAATTTACTTCTAGATTACATTGCATTTTGATATAAAAATCTTGGTAACATTATAAGTGGACCTCAGAGAACAGTACAAAATAAAAAAAGTGACAGTTCATGATCCCTTTAATTCAAATGTTTATGCCATTTTATTTTATTATTATTATTATTATTATTATTATTTGCATTTGCATTAGTTCAAGACCATATGTACCCATGTGTAATTAAAGAAATAAATATTTGAAACATATCAGTCTGTGTGTAATGAATAAATATAATATACAAGTTTCACTTTTTGAATGGAATTAGTGAAATAAATCAACTTTTTTATGATATTTTAATTATATTTTAATTATTTATAAAATAAATGCATTTTTATAATATGTACATTTGTATTATGCATTTATTCAATTACCATATGTACCAGTGTATTATGCCAATTTTTTAATTGTTCTTGCCTTTATTCTCAATTTTCTTCACAACATGGTCAACCATTACAAAATGAGAACAGGGAAAGAACTAGCATTTATAGCCTAAATAAAATAGGAAAAATAATAAATGCATGTTAATATTGTATGCATGTATATTTTAATTATTTATTCAGTTACCAGATGTTAATGCATAAAATAAACACATCTAAATGATCATACTTTATATTTAAAATATGCAGTTGTTGTTTTTCAGAGCGAAATCAAAAGTAATACCATCAGTGTTCTTATACTTTTTCTCTGTCTTTATTCTGAACTAGAATATGATCAACATTTACAGTTACATGGTGAGTACCCAAAATGATACATTTGTTTTATATGGCTTTATTAAATTATTAATATATTAATAATATAGTTTATCAATAATGTTTATCATAAGATAAGCAATATATTTAAATTCCTGTTGGTTTGACTGGTCTTCAAGTGGTGACTAATATTATGTATATTATTATTTATCTTAAGATTAATTATGTTATGGACCCTTTATAACTTCAAAATTTCTTTCTGTTTTTAGCGAACACACAATCAAAAAAAAAAAAAGAAGATAAAAAGTGCCTTTTACAATAAGGTGGAGGTGAAGGAGTGAATTAAGTGGTATTTAACATGAAGAGGTGGAACAGTCTGAATCCTAAAGATAAATACTGGACTGTGGGTCGGATTAATGGGGTGCACTGGGCTTGTGATTCTCCACTTGTCTTTCTTTTTCTGAGTGTGGTGCCTGAGAGGCTTTTGAGGATTATGAGGAGGGTCTGGCCTCCTTTATGAAAAGTCCATGCCTCATATCTACTCTTACGCTTGTCAGTCTAAGATTCAATTTTGCATCCTTGGAAATTATTATTATTATACATTTTTTGAAATATTTTTTAACATACTATAAATATATCTGTCCAGATCACTCTTAATGTTGTTTTAACACTTACTTTTACCACTCCTGATGTAATCCATCATGAATAACATCTTTATTTTAAATTTGTCTTCTTTTCTGTGCTTTTTATGTCTCATTTTAGTGCTTCACTGTGCGTCACGAATTGCATTTTTTATTATTATATAACTGTGATGAGTGGGGCGGGGCCGAGAGTTGTGGGAACGGGCGAGGCCGGTGGAGTGAGTTTCAATAAAAGCTATTTTTAAACTAGCAAGGAAATTTTGAGTTTTGAAACGTACATCTTTTTTTTTACAGTACATTGATCTGTTATATTTGTTAAAGGAAATTTAAACCATGGACACTAACTAGGCATGAAAACGGAGACACAAGACAACTAAACCAAAACAAATAATACATGTGTCATTTTGCCTCCTCCCAGAATGGTGCGTCCTCGCGCAGACAAACAGTCCAACAGCGGAGGGAGGGTGGGCGTTCAGGAGACGGGCGTGAGGCAGGTGAGGGGCAGGCATTCCGAAAGGGGTATAGTTTATAGGGCCAGTGCGGAGTAGATGGAGGGCGGAGCCTGGAGCAGGAGGAGCCAGGTTCGAGATCCAGAGGCTAGGATAGCGGCCCACGGTAGAGTTGACACATGGTTGAGGTAGGGTCAACAACACCAGGGGGCTGACTGGCAGAGATGATGGAGTATGTGCCCATGATAGAGCACTGCAGGTACAGAGCCAGGGTGACACAGAGGATCCGGAGGGCCAAGGTGGAGCAGAAGGCTCAGACGACCGAGGCGGTGACGGCAGGGCTCCGAAAGACCTTGGTGGAGCCAGAGCAACTGAGGATGGAGGCGGAGCCAGAGGGGAGGAGGAGCCTGACAGAGCCAGAGGGATGGGTCGAAGGGTCGCAGGGCCGAGGTGGAGTCCAGGATTCGAAGGCTAGAAACTGAGACAGGGGATCCTCACACCATGGCAGAGCTGGAGACTGGAAATCCCGAGGCAGATCAAAGCACCTAGATGGCGTTGACTGAGGGTGAGCTGACAGGCACCAGAGGAGATGGAGCTGAAGAACTGGCTGGTTTAAAGGGAGGTAGGAGAGGGAGGCTCGGAGAGAACACAGGAGGACTTGAGCTGGGTGGAACCAGTGGAGACATACAGGAGATTCAGGGCTGGGCATAGCCAGCAGAGACACAGGAGAACTGGGAATTACCTCCCCAAACCAGTCTATTAAGTCCATTTGAAAGATGTCCATTAGTTCCTCCATATTATCCCCAGAAACCAGATGCAGTTCACCCTCAGTTGCAGGAGTGTGGGCGGGGCTTTCCTCTAAGCCCTCGATCTCCACCAGTATTCCCATGACGCACGGTGTTGCCGGCTCACACACCTGGTCAGTCGTGCTCTTAAGTTCTAGCTCTGGGGCGATGGTAGGCTCACTAGCGTTGATGTGTGTTCCTCCACCTGTCTCACGCCAGCTCATTAATCGTGGCAGGCTCGGGCTCTGCGGCTGTGGTGGGCTCTGACATTTGCGCCGTGCAACGGAATGACAGCTGGCTGGTCTCTGATTCGGGAGTGGGGCTGGAGATATCCTCCTCATCAAGAAAGCTGTGAAATCCTCATTGGGACTGTTCACTGGCTGGCGTGCCTTACACCACTCGCTCGGGCTGGTGATGTAGAATATGCAGAACGAGCAGTCCGGGATGTGTGAAAGGCCCGCCAGATCTAAAAAGTCCTTGGTATGGTACTCCAGCGAATGTTCCTGTTGCTCCAGGCAAAGGAGTTGGATGGCTGGGATATCCATTCCGGCAGAGGGGAAAAACAGGAAAAAAGGAATAAAAAAACGCAGCTAATTGTTACTCACTTTTGAAGGTCCGCTATTCTGTCACGGTCTGGTGTGCAAAACAAAGCGCACGATGAAGAAGTATAATCAAAAGAGTTCCTTTAATAATTCACAGGAAAGAACGGGCACAACCAAACACAAATCCAAACGAAGATGGAGACACAGAAAACTAAACCAAAACAGATCATACATGTGACACGACCCCTTTATAGATATAGTTCACCCTAAAATGAAACATCTGTCAATTACCTGTAATTAGGGCCCGAGCACTGCAGTGCGAGTATTGGAATTGCTCCGTTTATTCTTCTTCTTCTTCTTCTTCTCCAAATGAATCACATTTTTGAGGGCCTAAACATGCTCCAAAACTCATGAAACTTTGCACACACATCAGAACTGGCGAAAATTTACATCTGTGGCAAAATGGCTCGATAGCGCCACCTGGTAAATTCAATGGAGTGCGCCTCGAGCTACGTTTCACGTACATGCATGAAAATCGGTACACACATGTAACACACATTATCTACAAAAAAAGTATGTAAGTTGGTACAAAATTCAAGACCCAACAGGAAGTAAGTTATTTTGAATTTCCTGTACAATTTTTGTGCAGTTTTTGCCATTTCCATGCTTCGTACTTTGACGAATTCCTCCTACAGTTTTAATCTGATTGTCTTCAAATTTGGTGAGGGTCATCATAAGACCTTTGTGATGTTAAAGAGCCACACAGATCGGAAATCAAAAATTACCTGTATTACAGTGTATGATGTAGCTGTCCATCAGTGTAAACAATGTGCAAATAATTAAACCAAAAAGTACACGATTCATAAAGTTATTGGCTTCTAAAGTAAGGAGTCGACTCTGAATCGCTGAAACGAGTCGTTATAGATTTCAAATCTTTTGCCCATCTCTATGTACATCACTAGGAACACTTTGCATAATAATCTCCGCCTACCGTGTTGGGAGAAACGGAACTCTGACCTGCCCCACCTCCCCACACAGACACTCTGGTTGGTGTGATAGCATCATGTCGAGGAGACAGTGTGTTTTTAATTGTAAAGGCAAGTTTGTTTTATTTTCACTGCCAAAGAATGAAAATCAGATTTCATTTTCACCACAATACCAGAGCAGTACAACAAATCCCTTTTTCACTGATGACTGCTTTTCTAATCTCGGTGAGTACAGCGGGATTTTCAAAGCGTTTGGCCATAAAAGATGGTTCATTACCAACTTTATTTAGAACAACGAGCATCTCCGAATCACAACGCGAAGTATGATTATGAAGTTATGTGTCTGTTTTCTCCCGAGCGTCTTATCAGTATGTGTGCTGTCTGCAGCCTGTCTGCGCTGATCGTCATGTACAAACACGTCATTAAAATGAAGTGTAACTCTGTGAATACTCAACGAAGAGACATGAGAGAGATATCTATAGAAAGCTTGACATGTCTACTTTATAACTAAACAAGTGCTGCCGAAAACAGATATTCTGTGATAAAGTAATCCGTATGAAAACAACGCGATGTCTGTTTTTCATGTCTCCCTTCGTTATATGTAATGTGACCACGCCCCCGCGCTGAACGCGCTATTCAGATTCAAACTGAAGCGCGCGGCTTGAATACACCCACACAGAAGAAAAAGCAGCGAGACTGTTCAAGTTTTTTATTTTACTGTTTGCTTCGCGGTGAGAGGAATAAGACCTAATTCACCCCAAACAGATGCTAACGCATAGTTTACCATGGAGGTGTGTGCGGAACAACCAATCCAAACTGCTTATGTTAGTTGACCAATCAGAACACAGTATGCTACCGAAAGGTGGGGTTTAAGGAAACTGAATCTTTTGAACAGCTTCGCGCGAACCGTTTGGGGATCTCTGAGAATTGAGGTAATTTTAAAATGATATTTTGACAAAATGACAATGTTTTTTAACCTTGGATGGATTTAAACCTAATGTACAGGACTTATAAACAGTGATAGGAAGCTTAGAAATTTCATCTTACTGGCTCTTTACATTGGTTTTTGTCAAGGAGTGTGTCCCTGGCGGCCTGACAAAGTTTGATGTTTCGCCGTCAAACAGGAAGTTGCTGTAACTCAGGCAAGCAATGTCCGATCTGACCCAAACTTCACACGTGTGATAGGTGTTCTGTCCTGAACAAACAGCCATGACCAAATTCAGTTATAGTCATAGCGCCACCTGCTGGTAACAGGAAGTTACATGGTTATCACTCTTATGGACCCCTAGGAACATATTAAAAAGTGTAAACAAGTGTTAAATAAGCTGGCAACATGCTAGAAGCATAATAAAACATGCTAGCAACACTTAGCTAAGTGTTAAAGCATGCAACTATTGCATTGAATAAGGAAATGCTCTAACTCAGGCTAGCAACATCTGGGGCCTGTACCATGATGGTAGCTGAACAAATTCAGAGTTACAGGATTAGTTTTGAGTTGACAAAACCAAACCTCTCCAATCTGGCTTTGTTAGTACCATGATGCTGATCATCAACTTTCTTTGTCAATTCAGGCTTTGATCCTGAGTTTGTGGAGCGCGTGCACATGAATGTGTGACATCACTGGCGAACAGCCAATCACGAGCCTTGCAACTAAAAGCAAGTTTGATTTACTTCTCGCGAGAGACCCAGTGAGATTAAGTTAAAGGTTTTGCTAAAGGTTAAGAGATTGAAGAATATGACAAATTTAAACAGGACAAATAAAATAAATAATCTTGCTCTATCAGTGAAGTCACAAGGGAAACTTGTTAACTTAGTTCATAATTTGAAAATATATAGTGGTAGAGACTAGAACATGTAAGGTCGGATTTGTTATTTTTTTTAAAAAGTGCAATTTTTTGATACTACAGCTTATTTATATCACATGATCGGTATACATTTATTTTTATTTAAAATAAACGATTTATAATAACTGTTTAACTAAAATTGCTTGTGTGTAAAAGATAAATAATAATAATATGAACCACAATAATTATATAAATCATAAAATGACTGAGTAATTATCATTAAAGCCAGACTCCAATTTTTTTTTTTTTTTTTTTTTTTTTTTTTAGCATTAGTGACATTTAATTTGGAGCAAGATAAACTGGAGTGACTTTTGTGTCAGACATGTGTCACTTTTCTGACATCTGATTGGTCCAACTTCAGTTTGAGATCTCTAACCCAGAACATAACCTGCCCCAGAGAAGGTTAGCCGTGGAGTGTAAGTTACTATGGCAATGAATGCAGCTAAAAGCCAAGCCACTTACATGGTACCTAAAACCCAGGATTGGTGCAAACTAAACTGAAACTTACCTGGCTAGCCAGCTAATCCAGCTTCATGGTACAGGCCCCTGATCTGCCCCAAACTTCACACGTTTGACAAAAGTCCTGTACTGAACACATCAACATGCCCATATTCGGTTATATTCATAGCGCCACCTGCTGGCAA
This sequence comes from Carassius gibelio, assembly GCF_023724105.1. Classification (NCBI taxonomy): domain Eukaryota; kingdom Metazoa; phylum Chordata; class Actinopteri; order Cypriniformes; family Cyprinidae; genus Carassius; species Carassius gibelio. Next base: position 8,033,588 of record NC_068398.1, read on the forward strand.
CAGGAAGTGATATGGTTAACATCGTTTTGGACCCCTGGGAACATATTAAAAAGTGTCAACAAGTGGTAAATAGGCTGGCAGCATGCTAGAAACATACTAAAACATGTTAGCAACACTTAGCTAAATGCTAAAGCATCAGATTACTGCAGTGAATCAGGAAGTTACTGTAATTTAGGCATACAGTGTCCAATCTTCCCCAAATTGAACAAGTTTGATAAGAGTCCTTTCCTGAACACATCATCATGTCCGTATTCGATTATAGTCATAGCGTCACCTAATGGCAACAGGAAGTGGCATGTTTGAAACGGTTATGGACTCCATGCAAAATAATAAAAAAGCATCAACAAGTGTTAAATAGGCTGACAACATTCTAGAAGCATACTAAAACATGCTAGCAACACTTAGCTAAGTGCAAAAGCATGCTAATAATGCAGTGAAAAAGGAAGTTGCAGTAACTCAGGCAAACAATGTCCGATCTGCCCCAAACTACACACGTTTGACAAGGTACTTTTCCTAAATACATCAACATACCTGTATTCGTTTATAGTCATAGCGCCACCTGCTGGCAACAGGAAGTGTCATGTTTAACACTTTTATACACTATTTGCAGCACATTAAAATATGCCATTGTGTGCTAATCATGCTAGAAATATTCTCAAACATGCTAGCAACACTTACTATGTGTTAAAGGATGCTATTAATACTATGAAACAGGAAGTTGTTGTAACTCATGCATAAAATTCCCAGTCTGACCCAAACTTCACATGTTTTATAAGAGTCCTGGCCTGAACACAACTAAAGGCCAATATTCAACTATAAGTATAGCGCCACCTGCTGGCAACAGGAAATTACTTATTTTATACTAACTTAAACATGAGATGTCTGATCTGCCCGAAACTTTGCATGTTTGGTAATCCTGGCCTGAAGACATGAACATGCCGATATTCAGTTGTAATCATAGCGCCACCTGTTGGCAGCAGGAAATGTGGCACAAATATTTACTATTTTATAAGCATATGGCCCAACGTTCACTGTTCCTCCTATGGGCACCGGGTGGTGGTGAGCCCGGGTGCGAGGGCCCTTTCATCACTGCTTGCAGCTTTAATTTTTACTTATATTTTTATTAATTTACATTTTTTGTTGTTTTTATGTTATTGCTGAACAGGCTAATGTTGTGTAAATAATAATGTTTAAGTTTTATTAGTTTGTGAACTTCTCTGTAACTGTCAGAATACATGTATTGTCTCCACAGATAAAGATCTTTAAGACCATTGTGATTGTATTTCTTGTATAACTTAATAGACACATAAAACTACATATAATTCCTTAACACATCATGCAAAGTAGGAAAGTATCATGCATCACTATATATGAATAATCAGCTTGCACTTATGCACCTTGTGAACTTAAGCAGAAACCTTAATGCATCATTAAATGCCACCAGCTTTTTCATTTTAGCCTGAGTAACTACACCATAAATCCTATGTATAAAATTAACTACAGTAAACTCTAAAAAGTGCTATTTTGCAACAGTATTGCACATGTAAAATTTACAAGCCAACATATTTGCCTGTACGTATAACTTAGCACTAGTGCTGCACATCATCATCATTAGAATCATCTCTAATAATGGGAGTCAGATATTTTATTTTATTTACCACATTTAAATCTTGGTCACCTAAATAAAAAGAGGGATTTTTTTTGCTACCAATAGTTTTCTTTATCATAATCACACTCTTTTTTAGTATTAAATATGCACCATGATTTGAGCATATACAAAGTGACTGTTGTAACCCAGCACTACAAGAGGACAAAATTACCGTCATCACCTTACATAAATGGTTAGTAAGACTATCACCTGAACCATTATACATCTGGTTTTAAATGCATTTAACTCAATAGAAAAATCATCCATATACAAATTACAAGAAGAGGTGATAATATTCCACCTTGCCGAACGGCACCAAAACATTCCTGCCCCATCTGACTGGTATAGGTTGATGTATATGTAATGTAAAATCCTAATCAAAAATGGGGAAAACACCTCTGTTTTGTAACTTTATAAAAAGAGTGATTAATTAAATCAAATGCCTGAGAAACATCTATAAAGCACATACTGTAAATACTGTGGTATTTGTGTCTGTTATAATAGCTGGCAGCAGTACTCTAATAACCTTAACTTAATTCCAAAAATCATAAACATAATTTTGCTGAAATTTATTTGACTTTGACCTTGTGGTTGTAATGTTTCTTGATCCATAAAGAAACTGTTTTGGAACAAATTTTTATTCTATTTTTCAGGACTTGAAAAGGAGTAGCTGCAACAAGACTTAACTTCTGCTTCCTAACCTACACACTCCAGTGGTACGTGTAACACTACTGGTAAATGTAAAACTCCATCGGTGATAAAAGGGAGGAAAAAAAAAAAAACCTTGGGAGAAACCAGGCTCACTTGGGGGGCCACAACAGACCTTATGCCTGTTTTATGACGTGAAACAGGCACTGCAGACATAGACATCAAGGGAGATATATATTGTGACGTGTGTCCCCAGCACTCATCAGCGGCGACCTGGAAACAGAGCATTCACACCTGCACCTGCTCATTACGGTCTGAGCAGTCACACCTGCAGCCCATCAAGGACGGGCTTGATAAGCTTTATAAGCAGAGGTGAGAGATGTCTCCAAAAGACTCGGCTAATATTTCTCTGTGTTTCCCTCCAGTCCAGACAGCAGCGTGTGACCGCCAGCCCTCATCAGACACGGACTTCACGGACCCACACAGCACTGCGCACCGAGAGAGAGAGAAGGAGAGAAGAAGGTTGAGCACTGAGCACCGGAAACCCCTCACTTTGGCTGCTTTCCCTTCACGGTTATCAATAAAAATCCACCCTTCGGGGAACTCACCTTGATCCTCGTGTCGTGTACTTCTTCACCCCGTCACTCTCTCTCTCTCTCTCTCTCTCTCTCTCTCTCTATATATATATATATATACATACATATGCATGTGTTTCTGTTTGCGCATCGCTTTCCCTGTCAAACTTATAAAGAAAAAATAAATATCAGGTCGGGAAATGTTGAGACTATCAAGTTCCGATGTCCCTCTAGTGCCAGTTGCAGCTGGGTAGCCTGGTCTCGGGGGTCAGCTGTGTACTCATCGGCACATGTGCATTATAGACAGGCAGAGAGCTGCAGAAGTGAAGTTCCCTTTCCAGTTGTGTTTGTATTGGTATGGAGGTGAGTGGTGATGAACAAAAGACTAAACTACCTGTGCCTCAAATTTACGAACTCCGCTACCTGACCCCCGAGCCCAGGCTACCCAGCTCATCCGCAAAATGATGGCGCATGATGATGTCGAGACATTCCTTCAGATGTTCGAAGTGGGCACGGATCGTGGCGCCATTGTTGACGGGAGAAGCGCAACGGGCGTACTTTATGTTTACCCCTGTACGGAGCGGTTCATATGAAGAGCTGAAGAAGGAGATCTTGGGGTGGGTTGGACTGTCACCCATTAGCGCAGCCCAACTTTTCCATGACTGGTCCTACAACCAACGGCGGCCCGCCCGTGCACAAGTGACTGACCTCTCACGCCTCGCCCAACAATGGCTACTGGCCGGGGTTCCCACCGGTCAACAGACGTCTCCACGCACCCCTCCTCCCAGCCCGCTGATTCCGCTGCCGATCATTGAGGTGCCCTTTGAGAGGATCGGAATGAACCTAGTGTGGCCGCTGCCGAAGTCCGCCCGGGGACACGAACACATCCTGGTCATCCTGGACCATGAGGCCATCCCCGTCAAGGGCAACAGCTGGTCAGTCAGTTCACCGATGTGTTCTCTCCCCAGCCAGGGCGGACCCACATACTCAAGCACGATATCCGCACAGCACCCGGAGTGATCGTCCGGCAGCGGCCCTATCGTGTTCCGGAGGCTCGGCGACACGCCATCGGGGGGAGGTACAGGAGATGTTGAGGTTAGGGACCATCGAGCCATCACACAGCCCCTGGTCCAACCCCATCGTCATGGTTCCGAAACCCGACGGCACCTTCCGCTTTTGCAATGACTTCTGCCGCCTAAACGAAGTCTCGGAGTTTGACGGCTACCCAATGCCGCGGGTCGATTAACTGTTGGACCGCCTGGGAAGGGCCCGGTACATTTCGACCCTCGACCTCACCAAGGGCTACTGGCTGGTCCCCCTAACTGAGCAGGCCAAGCCGAAGACGGCGTTCTCGACCCCTAGTAGCCACTGGCAATACCAGGTCCTACCATTCGCCCCTCTGGGGGGTGGGGGGTGTGTGTGTGTGACGCGTGTCCCGAGCTCTCATCAGCGTCGCCCTGGAAACGGAGCAGGCACACCTGCACCTGCTCATTACGGAGCGGTCACACCTGCTATATATATATATATATATATATACAGTATTGTTCAAAATAATAGCAGTACAATGTGACTAACCAGAATAATCAAGGTTTTTAGTATATTTTTTATTGCTACGTGGCAAACAAGTTACCAGTAGGTTCAGTAGATTGTCAGAAAACAAACAAGACCCAGCATTCATGATATGCACGCTCTTAAGGCTGTGCAATTGGGCAATTAGTTGAAAGGGGTGTGTTCAAAAAAATAGCAGTGTCTACCTTTGACTGTACAAACTCAAAACGATTTTGTACAAACATTTTTTTTTTCTGGGATTTAGCAATCCTGTGAATCACTAAACTAATATTTAGTTGTATGACCACAGTTTTTTAAAACTGCTTGACATCTGTGTGGCATGGAGTCAACCAACTTGTGGCACCTCTCAGCTGTTATTCCACTCCATGATTCTTTAACAACATTCCACAATTCATTCACATTTCTTGGTTTTGCTTCAGAAACAGCATTTTTGATATCACCCCACAAGTTCTCAATTGGATTAAGGTCTGGAGATTGGGCTGGCCACTCCATAACATTAATTTTGTTGGTTTGGAACCAAGACTTTGCCCGTTTACTAGTGTGTTTTGGGTCATTGTCTTGTTGAAACAACCATTTCAAGGGCATGTCCTCTTCAGCATAGGGCAACATGACCTCTTCAAGTATTTTAACATATGCAAACTGATCCATGATCCCTGGTATGCGATAAATAGGCCCAACACCATAGTAGGAGAAACATGCCCATATCATGATGCTTGCACCTCCATGCTTCACTGTCTTCACTGTGTACTGTGGCTTGAATTCAGAGTTTGGGGGTCGTCTCACAAACTGCCTGTGGCCCTTGGACCCAAAAAGAACAATTTTACTCTCATCAGTCCACAAAATGTTCCTCCATTTCTCTTTAGGCCAGTTGATGTGTTCTTTGGCAAATTGTAACCTCTTCTGCACATGCCTTTTTTTTAACAGAGGGACTTTGCGGGGGATTCTTGAAAATAGATTAGCTTCACACAGACGTCTTCTAACTGTCACAGTACTTACAGGTAACTCCAGACTGTCTTTGCTTTTTTTTTTTGCTGGACAGCCTATCATTTTTTGCACCTCTTTATAGGTTTTCCCCTCTCTAATCAACTTTTTAATCAAAGTACGCTGTTCTTCTGAACAATGTCTTGAACGACCCATTTTCCTCAGCTTTCAAATGCATGTTCAATAAGTGTTGGCTTCATCCTTAAATAGGGGCCACCTGATTCACACCTGTTTCTTCACAAAATTGATGACCTCAGTGATTGAATGCCACACTGCTATTTTTTTGAACACACCCCTTTCAACTAATTCAACTAATTGCCCAATTGCACAGCCTTAAGAGCGTGCATATCATGAATGCTGGGTCTCATTTGTTTTCTGAGAATCTACTGAACCTACTGGTAACTTGTTTGCCACGTAGCAATAAAAAAATATACGAAAAACCTTGATTATTCTGGTTAGTCACATTGTACTGCTATTATTTTGAACAATACTGTATATATATATATATATATATATATATATATATATATGTGTGTGTGTGTGTGTGTGTGTGTGTGTGTGTGTGTGTGTGTGTGTGTGTGTGTGTGTGTGTGTGTGTGTGTGTGTGTGTGTGTTTCTGTTTGCGCACCGCTTTATAAAGAAAAAATAAATATCAGGTCGGGAGATGTTGAGACTATCAAGTTCCGACACCCCTCCAGTGCCAGGTGCAGCACAGCTGTGTACTGATCGGCAACCCCTTTCCAGTTGTGTTTGTATTGTTGTGGAGGTGGGTGGTGATGAACAAAAGACTAAACTACTTGTGCCTAAAATTTACAGTTATTACCCAAAAGACAAAAGGCAATTATAGTTCATTTGTCTCGCTAACATCTATGACTCATGAGAGCTACATTATTCAGTTCACTGCATGATTCAGTTTATTAAAATGCATGTATGATGATCACAAAAATCAAGATATAAGGGGCAGAAATGAATATATTTCTATTTTCTTATAATTAAACATTTTTTTCCACCAAAAGCAGCATGATTAAACATGTGATATTGATTTTATACATGAGTTTATTAAACAATAATTTTATATTAAGATAATTATATTTTAGACACAATATTGATTGTTGTTGCTCTATTGACGGTGTTTCATTCCTGAATGAATCAAGCGTTTAAATTATTTGGTTCAGTTGCAATGACTCACTTATTAACAGTGACTTGTCTTTTTCATTCAAAAAATAATAATAATTTCAAATATCATTATTCAAGGATTTATGTTTAAAATATCAAAACAGTGTGAATGCATTGTAACTGCAGGTTAAATACATTCATTTTTTATTTTTAAATGGTGTGTAAATGGATCTAAATGCCCCTTGTAATGCATCTTCTGTGTTTTCTCTGCATTGCATGATCGATTTTGTCAATACTGATTTCATATGCTTGCTAACAGTCAAAATGACTTATTTTTCTAATTGACAAATTCAATTTAAGAACTTGACTGAAAGGATGATGCACACTTTAGAAATCACTGCTGTGAACTGATCACAACACAGAATATGAAGCATATAAAAAACTTTAGGGGTCAGCTGTCCACAGCAGTCCTTAAAGGGGGGGGGGTGAAATGCTCGTTTTCACTCAATATCCTGTTAATCTTGAGTACCTATAGAGTAGTACTGCATCCTTCATAACTCCAAAAAGTCTTTAGTTTTATTATATTCATAAGAGAAAGATAATCTGTACCGATTTTTCCCAGAAAAACATGACCGGCTGGAGGCGTGACGTGTGGGCGGAGCTAAAGAATCACGAGCGCCAGTAGGCTTTTGCGTTGAGAGCGTTTGGAAGCTGTGATATTACCGTGAGGACAAAACCAACCAAAACAAACCATGACTAACAGTCAGATTCAGAGTATATTTATGATCCAGAATCAGATCCAGAGCTGTACATGTGGAAAGTGCAGTTTGATGACAACATCGCATGTTGTTTACTTGATGTGCTTACGCGCCGATAGCTAAGTTAACAACACAGAGATATTTGAAGCAGTTTTACTCACCGCATGCGGTTCCAACACACGATCGTGACCCTTTCTCGTTGGGACTGCATTATCCTTAAGAAATAAACTATATGCAAATCCGGCGTCAAACTGGGCCTTGTTTGTAAAACAAGCATCTTCGAAATGCAGGGAACAAACAAAAACACTTGCACAACTCCGTTGATGCTCTGTAAAAATAAACTCCATCCACTGGTCCCTTAATGCTGTTTTTCTTTTGGTAATCTGTGCAGGGTTGTCTTGCCCTGGCAACCAAAAACACACTCCTTTTGTGACATTTCGTGACTCTCTCGCTCTGATCAGTGAATGTCTGTGCTCTCAGTGCTCTGCTATACGGGAGCGCGCGCTCTTCCGGCAGAAGTCCCCTTAGGACCCATATCAGGAAATTCCGCTCCATCTAACGTCACACAGAGCTATACTCGAAAAAAAGTTTCCGAAACTTGTGACAAACCGGAAGGAGTATTTTTGTAACAGAAATACTCTTTCAAACGTACAACTTAATTTTTGAAACTTTGTCCATGTTTAGCATGGGAATCCAACTCTTTAACAGTGTAAAAAACTCAGTATGCATGAAATAGCATTTCACCCCCACTTTAAGGTATCAGCACAATAACACACTCAACAATATATAACAATTATCGTTATCAATAAAATTGATAGATAGAAAATATATATTTTTAATAATTAAATAATTTAATAACTATAATAATAAAGCCTAATGATGCATTAATCTTCATTTTGACAACATTCAAGAAATATACAGATTCAAAGTTACAAATACATTCTTATTATGCTCCACTCTAATTGCTAAAGTCATCTAATCTATTCACTTTTATCAGTGAATCATACTTCTATTCTGCCACACACTTTTCCCATACTAAAATCAGTTATAGATTCTCCCACATCATAAAAAAAATCATAATTAACAGAATAAAGTTTGTCTAAATCTTGTTTAAAAAAAAGTATCTTGTGTGCAGTACCTGCATGCAATATCTGCATTCTCCTGAAGCTTATCAACTACAATGCATTGCACTTTTTCACCAACACTATGTCCCAAATTCAACCCACATGAGTTATATGATACTACTCTAAGATTTATAAATCATATTCACAAATTCATTCATTTCAGCAGATGCATGCACACACCTGTTGATTAATTAGGTATTTCTACATTCTACACATTTGTTGTGACATTTATGTCAAGGATATCTGTGACATTAGCTTTTTCCAGTCCGCTTTGTTCTGTTGCTATTTTCTTTTTTTATTTGTATTCTGCTGTATTAATATGAAAAAGACAACAGAAACTGCACTTTGCAGAATACATTAAATATGCCACACCTCAATAGATTATAATTTTTTCTAAAACATCACTTATTTGGTGTTATTTCTTTTCTAAGAAAAGTGAGTGGTATTTAAACCAGTGAGAACCTGCAAATTGATTCAAAAATTTTATCATACCCCTCCATAAATGTCAGTTATAAACCCAGAGTCCTCAAGTCCTCAAGGTCCTACAAAAAAAATAAAAAAAATAACCTGACTCCTCCCTGCTTCTAGAAACTACGGAGGAGGATGTAACATTAGTATGATTGGACGAACTGTGTAGTCACTTAAGACGTTCAAATGTGAAATGAGAAAGTAAAACTAAACCAGGAATGATCTCTGTATGATCGTGCATTTATTCCCACTCTTGAGAGTACTGAATTTAAGGTAAGTCATGGAAAAACTGAGAAACACACTTGAACAAGTAAGTCTTCATTGATTTTCTGAATTTAGATTTTCTGGTTATGTGTAACATAAAGAAAACACCTGCATGTTAACTCACCATTCTGTGAGTTTTCTGGTTAAAATGCATGTCTCTGTTTTCACATTTTTCTTTTCAGTATCCATATCCTTCAAAGATGAATTTCATTTTTTTGATCCTCCTGATTATTAGTGGGATTACTTACTCAAGATCAGGTAAATATTTGTATTTATGTTTGTGTTCATGTGTAAAACAAAAAGTAAGAGTATAAAAGTAAAAGTATAACTTTTATAAGTGAAAATGTACAATCGGTCGGTCATAGTCCAACTGAAGATTCATTATCCAGAAATATTTGACCACTGAATGACAAGATGGACCAATCAGAAGCAAGCATTCAAAAGAGCTATGTAATAAGTAACAAAACCATAAAAGTGTTAACAGGCAATGTTTTATGTATTTTGTTATATGTAGTGAA